>NC_085016.1:29573622-29853622 GCF_963854185.1 Sardina pilchardus | reverse complement strand
TAGATATGGTTACTAAGGTGTAGCTAGGGTAAACATGGTGGTTGCATAGTTTAATGAAAGTTCATAGTGTGAAGGTAGACGGTTTAAAGCTTAAACAATCCAGTTCTAACTTAACTAATGATTTCTAACAAGTATGTTAAAATGTCAACTATGTTAACAATGATAACCAGGTTGATTGGTTTACTTAGCTAATGATTTTTAGAAGTTATGCTAAAAATGTTAACTATGTTAGCAATGCTAACTATCAGGGCTGTAGTACTCGAGTCCGGTCTTGGACTCGAGTCCGATTTTTTATGGTCTCAGACTTGTCTCGGACTCGCTGGTATTTGACTTGGACTTGTCTCGGTTTCGGCCACTGGTCTTGCCAAATATGGTTCTTGGTCTCGACCGCGTCCAGGCGTCTTTATTATGTTATAATATTCAAGGGAAGTAGGAGTACACCAGGGCTTGACATTAAATGTTGCCCAGTAGCCTTCTGAAGTAGCCAAACATGCGTGTGCGCAAGGCACCCCCTCCCCTAAGCTAGCCTGTGGCTGTGCGTCTTTTTTCCCCCTCACACACACGTATGCGCAGCAGTGCCATAAACAGCGAAACATGGCTGCTAGTTTAAGTGATGCTATTGTAACGCATAATAATAGGCTAATATCAAGTTGATTTGCTCTCTTGCATCTCTCAAATTTGTGTTGCTAACCTATCTAGGCTATGGGATTTAGGTAATTTAGGCCTACTTTTGGGTTTAACGTCAAGAAGAACGTTTAGAAGGCTACGCAACCTTGGCAAACATCTGAAGAGAGCTCCTGCCATGCCGCTAGCTCAGGTCATGTATGTCATTCGTATAGTGGTCACTGAAATCATTAATGACATTAAAAGACACTTATCTCTTCTATGATCCCAAAAAGATTGTCTTCGACTTGTTATATTTTCAAACATTTAATCAATCTAATGATATAGAAAATTAATTGCACCTCTGATTCCATCCTAATACGCGTTATGCGCAACTATTATTTTATTCACTAGTGTAGACTGTGTAGGCTAATTACTTTCACCACGTATTTCTTAAGTGACAGGCACTCAATTACACCTACTGTACACACAACCAATGTGCATTCAATTAGCCCTACACACCACATTAAACATACTGTAGATACTGACAGTATGTATCCAAGACATTAAAGATATGTCTTATTTTAGTGCACAGAGAAAACTGAAATAACATGCCTTTAATAATGGGGCAACCATTTTTTTTTTGTATTTGGCAACCAAAACCTTATGCCTGGTTGCTGGCAACCACTTTCAAAAGCTAATGTTGAGCCCTGGAAAACACTTATATTGGTCATTCTTGTCTATGTCTGGAGTGAAGCTATATTGTACTTTAGTTGTTCAAATGCTCAGTACTAGTACCTAGCAGTGGTAATAGTAGTTGATTGGTGTTTGTATCAGGTATCATCTTGTATCATTCTGTTTTCTTTAGATTAGATTATGTGATATCAAGGGGAATGGTTATACTTACAAATCCTGGGTGTTGTGACACTGTTTTTGCTTTTAGATCAACAACTAATAACCCAAAATTATTGTCTCTATACTGTCATGCATACAACTTGTTTTTTTCTGTCCTGGACGCGGTCTTGACTCGGTCTGTCCTGGACTTGAACCTCTTTGGACTCGGTCTTGACTTGGTCTCGACCGGTCCTGGTCTTGGACTTGTCTTGGACTCGACAAAGGTGGTCTTGACTACAGCCCTGCTAACTATATTAACAATGCTAACCAGGGGGGTATTTCACAAAACCAAGATAGGGGATTTAGACAGGCTTACTGGGTTATCCTGGATGAACATAGCCTTGACTTGGTTTCACAGAAGAGATCACATATAAGATACCATGGGAATTTATACTTGGAAGCTAGCCTGCTCCCGACCAGGCTAACAGCCAAGCTAAGTTAATTCTAATGGTAATTACATTATCTGATTGGTTCTGCTAGCTGTCAGTCAAATCAGACCTCCATGCGATTTTTTCAAAGAGCTGTATTCCATTTATATATTATTTGCTACTTGTATTTACTCGCAAAACACAGCAGAATGGCTGCCTATACCATATGGGTGTCATTTAAATTATGGTGGCCTTATAATACTCGTTGTTTGCTTCTTTTTTGACGGACGTTTGATGAATAGCCTACTGTAGTAGTTGGTTGGAAGTGGAGGGGACATTTTTCGAAGGTGTTTTCAACTAATTCGGCCTTTAAGACAAATTAAGATAATATAGGACATACTTTGTGCATCTTTGCGGTGGCAAAGAGCTTTCTTAATGACGTTGCGTGCTGAGACAAGGAAGCTCTCACACGTGGGTGCATACGTAAATTTGCATTCAGTTGATCTGCCACACCTACTCCCGCTATGTAACAGAAATACTCATGATTCCCATCCAAAAAAGTACAACTTTACCTCGTTGTTAGTCTATATCAAAAGCGGTTGTTCACTTTGTGTGCAAGACGCTATTTTTCGCGTCTTTTTTATTCCCACCGTGAGTTATTTGGGGGAGAAACGAGAACGCGCACACATACCGAATAACTTACACCTGTCTTGACCTAGCCGCCTCAACTCATCTGCGCTCAGCATTAGTGAAACGTATTTAGCATGTTTACTTTGACCAGGCTTGGTCAACCGCGTGTGTCGTCACTTATCTTGGATCTACTTACTCTGGTTTTGTGAAATAGGCCCCTGGTTGATTAGCTAACTTAGCTATGATTTCTAGCAGTAATGTTAAAAATGCTAACTATGTTAACAATGCTAACTATGCTAACAATGCTAACCAGGTTGATTAGCTAACTTAGTTGATGATTCTGACAGTTACGTTAAAAATGCTAACTATGCTAACTATGTTAACAATGCTAACCAGCTTGATTAGCTAACTTAGCTAATGATTTCTAACAGTAATGTTAAAAATGTTAACTATGCTAACAATGCTAACTATGCTAACTAGCTAACTTGTTAGTGAGGACTTTTATTTTGAAACAGTAGTTGCTAGTGTATCCATGGTGCCCACTATCAGGAAGTTACTGCAGTATAATCATGTTGGTTGCTATGGAAACGGTCATAAACGCTTAATTTTAATGGTTGCTATGTTGGTTGCTAGGTACATGGAGGTTTATGTAGTTGACTGGAGGCATAGTTGATGATAACTGACAGTTGGAATGGTTGAACAGTTAAATAGTTGAGTAGTTTCAATGGTTAAATGATTTAATAGTGTATTATTGCAGTGAGGACTTTTATTTTGAAACAGTTGTGGACAGAGGAAACAGTTTAACAGGATATGTAGTCTTCACAGAGAGATTGTATGAGAGAGAGAGAGAGCTGCTGCAGGTGGGGCTGGCCACCTGGCATAAGATTCTAATTACAGTGCATGAAAATGCACTGTACTATTCTTCCTAGACTTCTTCTTATTACAGTGCATGAAAATGCACTGTACTGTTCTTCCTAGGCTTCTTCTTATTACAGTGCATGAAAATGCACTGTACTGTTCTTCCTAGGCTTCTTCTTCTAATTAGAGTGCATGAAAATGCACTCTACTGTTATCCGGTTTCTTCTTATTACAGTGCATGAAAATGCACTGTACTGTTCTTCCTAGGCTTCTTCTTCTTCTTCTTTTTCTTATCATTATTCCGCTGACCAAACCAAAGTATCCCCACGTCTTTATGTGGTCGGATAGAGAGTCCAGAATAAATTTAATCGGGTCAGTACCTTTCCGGAAATGTTGCAGCTGCAGCTGGCAACGCTTTAACGACACTTTATTAACATTTCCTCTATCCGACCACATAAAGACATGGGGATACTTCGGTTTGGCTTTAGGGATCCTCTACTCACTACCACGTAAGTGTAGTGTTGTTTGGAACAGTAGAAGAGGTATAAAAATAGCGTTTTGTAGCGGTGAAAGGACATGCCCGCGTCACTTCCAGGCTAACGAGTTTTGGCTAAAAACGGTGAGCTCGAACTTTCTCAAAATACATCCGAATGACATGATTTTGGTGTCAACTCAACGTATGTACTCCCAATAGTCCGAAAAATTTATCTAAAGTGCATTTCACTCCGGATTATCCCTTTAAAGTGTTTGGTGCAACAATCCCCTGACACAGAATGGCAACACATGCCAGAGTTTAGAAGTGAACTAGAAAAGCACTACGAGAGCGCAGACCTTCGCCAAGCAAAAACATAACCACTTCCTGGATCCAGAAGGTTATACGGATTTAAGCGTTTCTTCCTTGAGTCATTTCAGACCTTCACAGAAAAATTTGTTGAAATCCATGCATAACTTTTTGAGTTATCTTGCTAACAAACAAACAAACAGACAGACAAACAAACAAACAAACCTTGATGAAAACATAACCTATCCTAACATATCCTTAGCGGAGGTTATTATTTTAATTGAGTAAACCCCACAGCTGCATAGGTAGCCTACTCTCTCCTTGTTCTTGCACAAGCCTACCGTAGTCTACAGCTAGACTGAAGCTCTGAATAATGACAGTGCCAATCGCAAAAGATATAGTAATTTCATCACATTTGGAGATGGATCTGGGCCCAGTTTTAGAGAGGGTTGTGACACAATTAAAGAGGTCAGCAGTCAGTGATTGTATGTCATAAAAAAATTTGTCACAGCTGTCCCCCAAACAAAATCGAAACTGCGTGGAGTTTCTCTGAAATACAGAAGATAGGGGCAGGTTACCTTTCTGGCGTGCTTCCTTTGGTCCCTAAGTACAATGTACTTAGTTTTGGACAAAAATGTCTGCCATTAAATTTAAATATAAACATAAACACAAACAAAAGTGACTTCCTGCCCAATCGCTGACAGCACCTTTAAAGTTGTAATCAAAACAGAAATGAGCCTGGTACACTTCGGCTTGGTCACAAGTGCATATGGAATACCCTCTGCTAAGTCTAAGTTGAGTATAACATATTGACATATATGTGTGTGTACTTGTGTTGTGTAAATGTATTTGTATTATTTGTTTAGTTGTTTTGTTGAACTGAGTTGTAAATGATTGTGTGAGTGTTCTTACTGTCAGTGTCAAAAAGAATGCCCAGCCACACCGTCTGATGTGGGAGTCCATAGGATCCAAGCTGCTCCAGTATAAAGCGACTCTCCTCTTCACTCCTAATGGTCAGCACATCCGAGGAATTCCCTAACAAAACAACCAACCAAAAATAACCAATGAATACTTGCCCATTGTTAAGAACTATTTTCAAAGTTGTAAAATACATCACTTTATTTCAATAATTTAATTATATTAATTGTTAAGTTAGGTATGCATTGATTGTCAAATCCTACAACAGGGGATTCATTCTCCAGCAGAGGGCACCCCAGCTACAGAAACAGAGCTGGTACCATAATACTGTACATGAGAATTTATCTATTGCACTTTTTTGTCTGTAGTGATTACCTGAGTGAGTGCATCTTCTATACAGTGGGGAGAATAAGTATTTGAACCCATGCTAAAGTTAACTAAAAAGAGGAATATAAAATCATCCTTTGGAAATTGATCTTAATGCCTTAATTAAAGTAAAGTAGTTTAGGAGTAAAAATCAAACCTTTAAGGACACCAATTTTCTTTCTGAATGAAGAATGTATTGTAAATACATAAATGTTCTTCCTTAAAATAGGAGAGAATAAGTATTTGACCCCTATGTTAAATTCCCATAGAGGCAGGAAGATTTTGTTTTATATGTTTTTATTTTCAAAGTCCAGCTATTTCATGGATCCAGGATACTATGCATCCTGTGTGTGTGTGTGTGTGTGTGTGTGTGTGTGTGTGTGTGTGTGTGTGTGTGTGTGTGTGTGTGTGTGTGTGTGTGTGTGTGTGTGTGTGTGTGTGTGTGTGTGTGTGTGTGTGTGTCAAAAAGAAAGCCTTGCACCAAACACATTGAAAAGAGAGCCCTGCTGTGTGTGTATGGAATGAAGTGTTGAAGTGTGTGCACTAGAATGTGGTGTGTTTGTGTATGGTACGGTATGGTATATGGTATGTGTTGGTCAGAGTGTGTGTGTGTGTGTGTGTGTGTGTGTGTGTGAAAGAGAGAGATAGAGAGAGAGAGTGAGAGGGAGAGAGGGAGAGAGAGAGATGACTGTGTACCTTTCTGTCGGCAGTGTTCTCTGGCCTCCTCCAGGCCCAGTCTCTGAAGCACAGGCTCAAAGTTGTAGCAGCTGCCCCTGAACTTCAGCCAGCTAGAGGAGCAGGCCACGCCATGGGAGAAGGCATTACTTTCTGCACCAGAGGGACACACAACACAGAACACACACACTCATACACCTGCTCACATGGCACATTGCACAGATACACCACATGCACACACACACACAGACACACACACACACACACACACACACACACACACACACACACACACACACACACACACACACACATACACACACACACACACACACACACACACACACACACACACAGTACCTCCGTCTGGCTCAAAAGATGCTTTGGGGATGGTATTCAAGAGGCATGAGAAAAATGTTCAGATGGACCTGAATAGTGTGCTTCAGGAATTCCCGTTTTTGCGTCTGTGTACTACATTTCATTTGGAAAACTACTCCAACTACCACATGATGACACAAACAATATACACTGAAAACAGAAAGGGTATCCTATAATGTTGAAAATAAATGACAAATCAGACCTCTCTGCTGTAACAACTGCACAAGGTTAATTTATATTTCAGCCAAGATGCTAAACACACACAGCTGTTGAAGACGGGCTGTCAACACATCAAAAGCTACGATATATACTAGAGAGGGCCAGAGACGGCAGGAGAAGAGGAAATGCCTTCTTCACACAGTTATTGACACATACAGTTCACACATCACACAGTTATTGACACATACAGTACAGTCAGACTTCCTGTCGCTGCTTTCGCCACATCATATCACATTAGCAGGCAAAGGCTATCTGGCTCTCTGCACTCACTCACATTTTCTCTAACTTTTGTTGAATGCCAGCTAAGAGTAAGCTCCAAGGTTACTTTTTCAACCAGTTGTTCACCCCAATTCTTCCCTTAATGGCTTTTTTGTAGGTTGAACTTGTTTTTACCATCCTCCTCCTGGTTCTTCAGAAAACAAATAAACCCTGAATGAATGGCTTTGTAGAAATTTAGCAATTTCAAGTAGGTGTTAGATGACTTATGCTATGCTTATACTTTATGCACATTGGACCCTATCATGCAGACAGCGCAGTGAGCTTTCGCGACTTGCGCAACCTATCATTACTATTCTCTGCGAGTGCATGCTTCTTTTTTCCGGCGCAAATGTACATTCTCTAGATAGGAGATGATATCGTGCCCTAACGGGCATGTCAGTGAAGAGAAGAGGTATGGTCCGGCGCAAAGCTCACCAGTTGCTAATACAGCGCCCTCCACAATTATTGGCACCCCTGGTTAAGATGTGTTCTTTAGCTTCTAATAAATTATTTTTTTCCAAATAATATAGGACCACAATGAAAAAAAAAAGCGTAAAATCCAACCTTTAATACAAGTGCATTTATTTAGAAGGAAAAAAATCCCACATTAAGAAATAATTATTCTTCATAAAATCACCTGTTCCACAATTATTGGCACCCCTAACAATTCCTAGGAAATAAATGTAATTAAAGTATTTCTGTCATTTCTGTCATTTCTACAGTAGTTTACAAAGTCAATCAGAGTATGTAGGAACATTTAATTAGTAATTCTTAACATCCTGTTTCCCTGGGCTATCAATATGACGTGACACAGAGGCCATTTCTCTTCAACATGGGAAAGACAAAGGAACACACTGTTCAAGTAAGGCAGATGTGTGTCGACCTTCACAACTAAGGCAATGGCTATAAGAAAATAGCCACTCGCACACCTGCCCATATCTATGGTCAGAGGAATCGTTAAGAAGTTTAAAACAACTGGAACAGTGGTAAACAAGCCTGGAAGAGGATGCATGTTTATTTTGCCACCACGCACAGTGAGGAGGATGGTAAGAGAAATAAAAAAATCTCCAAAACTCACTGTTACAGAATTGCATCAAATGGTTGCATCTTGGGGTCACAAAGTCTCCAAAACAACCATCAGGCACTATCTACATGCCAACAAGTTGTTTGGGAGGCATGCAGGGAAAACAACCTTTCTCACTCAAAATCATAAGCACAAACGTCTGGAGCGGTACTGGGCCTTCAACTGGGAC
This sequence comes from Sardina pilchardus, assembly GCF_963854185.1. NCBI lineage: Eukaryota > Metazoa > Chordata > Actinopteri > Clupeiformes > Clupeidae > Sardina > Sardina pilchardus. The sequence goes on along the minus strand of NC_085016.1, from coordinate 29,845,421 downwards.
CGTGTGCTTTGGTCAGATGAGACAAAGTTAGAGCTTTTTGGCAACAAACACTCTAAGTGGGTCTGGCGTAACAAAAAGATGAGTATGCAGAACAGCACCTCATGCCCACTGTGAAGTATGGGGGAGGATAGGTGATGCTGTGGGCCTGTTTATCTTCCAAAGGGCCAGGGAACCTTGTTAGGGTACATGGCATCATGAATGCTTTGAAATACCAGGACATTTTAAATCAAATCTGGTGGCCTCTGCCCGAAAGCTGAAGATGGATCGTCACTGGGTCTTTCAGCAAGATAATGACCCTAAACATATGGCCGCTTTTTTTTTCATTGTGGTCCTACATTATTCGGAAAAAAAATGAATTTATCAGAAGCTAAAGAACACATCTTAACCAGGGGTGCCAATAATTGTGGAGGGCGCTGTATATGGATGTAGAAAGTAAGTGCGCCACTGACAAGGAAAAACCTTGGGGATATGGAAGAGTGCACAGTGTGCGCACACACCCTACTTCTTTCAGCAGGAGTGCGCGGCCCGAATATAATTAAATAATATTTGTCCGTTTCTCGGTTTTAGGTTTGTGTATTGGTCAGCAAAAAGTAGCCTACATAGCATAACATCCACATGCAATAATACAACAACAACGTCTAACAGTGACCTGCTCATTTGGACAACATTACACAGCCCTATGGCTAAGTTACCTTTACTTTTGTTCTATCGTACCTTTAACGTCTGGCATTAAACAGCTGTAGCGTTCTAACAATTGTCTACCTTGTTTTTGCTCACCTGGAATAACTCCTCTAGCTTTGCTGCCTCCATCCTCCATCCTTTCTGGTTTGTTTGTTTAAAAGAACTTGCGATATCCATGATGAGTAGGCTATTGAGCTAGTGAAGTAGCTTCACATTGTGTGCTGATAGCCGAGTAAAAGAAAACAACAAGTAGCCTAGTTAGTTGCGCGCCTGCGTGCGTAATCTCTCCTGTTCAAACGAAATGTGTGCGCGTGGATATAGCTCTGCATTAAGTTAATTTTGATAACGTGTTGACTGACTTAACTTAAAATAGAAAATTGTAAATAGCCTGATGGCAGGCAGCTAATGGGATGCTGTGCATATTTGGGAGGGTACGGTATGGTATGCCAATTTGGTGTGAATACACACACACACACAAGGGAAATTTTCTATCGTTGTTGTGTAGCCTGATGGTACGCACAGTGCGTACGGACGTAAGCCTACACCTGCAGGCGCGCATCTACATCTACACCTACAGTATTTAAGTCATAAGCCCCGAGAGACCGTAGGCTAGTGCCTAAAACCCCCCTTAGCTGTTCTAAAATCAGTGTAAACTACGGACTTGAGTGGCTTATTGCTTTTCTAAAACGGTCCGCCAAGAAATATTTCCTCCATATGAATGGTTGCCATGCAATGTTGAGACGCAGCTACTTTAACTTTTGTGCAAGTTGTGGTAGCACATTAACGAAATGCGGCCAAGGTGCATGTTTGTGTTGGATTTTACAACAGCATCGAACGCAATTCAGCCAATCATCATCAAGGACCGGAACTATCTGTGTTAGAAAATAATATTCACACATCATGTACATTATTTTCACAATTTTCCAGCATAAGGCCTCATGTGCCTCACACATGAGCAAATCGGTCTCTTCTGGAGTAAATCTTTCCTGACGCCCAGGTAAATCCGCCATGATAATACCAACAGGCTATGGAACAATGCGCCAGGCTTTTAAAGGGAATTAGAGTGTGAAATGTAATTGGTTTATTGCATGCTACGCCCAAAAGACACCCACGACTAATTAACTAAATTAAGACAACCCCTTTTGACTGTGCGCCGAGCGCAATGTTCTGTTTTCACGCCATCACTATAGCCTTTTGCGCTCGGAACGCCCCCAAAGATATTTGCGCGTTTGACTTGCGACAATGCGCATTTGATCCTGAGAATAGAGCCCATTGTGTTCATGGCACTATGCCACTCAATGAGAGGATTTAAGAATGGTAGCACAGAGTGAGCCGAAATACTGTCTCTATACAACCACACTTAAAGCAACACTAAAGTACTTTTCCTTTGTCACAAGCACGCTATTTGTTTATTCAGCAAATAATGATGTCAACAGACAAGGTAGAGTATGTTGCATGATTTTAGGAAGATATGATGTATTGCGACATCGGAGTGATGTCAAATTTGCAGTTTTTTTATGTCTCATTCCATTGATCCGCTACCCAATCTGGTAAACTTACAGTACATAGTGTGGTTATAGGCTATAGAGAGTCACAAAGCGTTCACCCTGTTACGAGAGGTCACCCTGTGCCATTCACCTTGTTTCGAGTTGATGAACCACTGAAATGATTTTGGAAACATTATTTTAAAGTACAAAAAAACCCTTTAGCGTTGCCTTAAAGACCACTTCTCCACAACATCTGAACACAACATCATTTTTAGTTCAAGGCCATTTCAGCCATATGCAGAACCAGTACTAACACACAAATTCTAGAGCAGATAAAAATATATATCAACATACTCAAGTACACATAGCAGAGATAGTGATGCTATGGCCAGACAGAGGGGCCTCTGGACACTTACTAGGTGGCGGGACATGACACAGTGCTCCCCTGAGGCCCATCTCGCAGTCTGCCCGCCTCCAGCCTCCTGTGGTGTCCATGTAGACGCAGTCTCCCACCACGTGGTCATCATCATCGGCTGCGTCCCAGTGCGTGTACAGGGTGTCGCTGCCGTCCGACCACTGGTAGTTTATGCCATCCTGTGTACGCGTAAGGTATACATTTTCATTTCAGTAGAATGAATTATTGCTTGCCATTGTTAAAATGAAATATACAGTCCTAATACATCTATCCATGTACATACACTATAGTATATCCTGACTCACACCCACTCTGTCTTTCTTCTTCACACACACTCTCTTTCCCTCGCTCACTCACACACAGCAACACTTTTCTAAACCATATCATAGATGAGCGGTCACACACACACACACACACACACAGGAACAGAGGCCCATACATCTTGACTGTAAAGCCCAATCCAGTGGGGGAAGCCCAGTTTGTTGACGAGCACAGTGAGGTAGGCCTGGTGGAAGGGGTCCGTGATGCTGACCAGCTCGGCCTCCTGCTCCACGCACGCACTCAGCGCCATGTACCAGCTCAGGTTGGCGTGCACCAGCCGGTAGCTGCGGTTCTTGTACTCAGAGATCTCCAGGGAGCTGGGCAGGTAGGAGTGAGTGGGGGGCTTCTTTGGGTCTGAGAGAGAGAGGTTCAATAAGAATGATATAAATACATGCACATTTGAAAATCTTGGCCAATTCTTCAGCCTTGAGCAAAAGAGATAAAGTACTTTCGAAATAAAGTAGAAGTATTCACAGGCCTATTCCATATTTTAAGCAGAGGCAACAGCATGAAAGTCAGACAGACAAACACACAAACATACACACATCTCATTATACTGGCACATTCAGACAGACAGACACAGGGACATCTGACCTTGTGCTTTCAGACGGACAGACAGACACAGGGACATCTGACCTTGTGCTTTCAGACAGACAGACAGACACAGGGACATCTGACCTTGTGCTTTCAGACAGACAGAGAGACACAAGGACATCTGACCTTGTGCTTTCAGACAGACAGACAGACACAAGGACATCTAACTTGTGCTTTCAGACAGACAGACAGACAGTAGGGGTGGCACGGTTCACAAAATCCACGGTTCGGTTCGTATCACGGTTTAGGGTCACGGTTTTCGGTTCGGTACGGTTCTTGTTGTTATTTTTTCTTTTACTCTTTAACACTCCAGAAACATATTTCAGCATATAGCTTAATCATCCACAATTAGGCTAGAGTATTTAGAGAATAGTTATCATGTAATAATGCACAAACTGAATTTGACTTCACATAAAGCACATTATTGTCTGAGGAAACTAAGCTTCAGTTGAGATTTTGATAAAGCAAGAGGGAAGACATTGATGATTTCAACAATCTTTTAATTTATTTGGCAGGGATGGTGCACCAGCACAAAATGTAGGTCGTCCACCCATATTTTTCATTGCATCGCCTTTTCATCGCTCTCCTTTCATATAGTGTGAATGATTTTTTTAACAAGATGTAAAGCTTGTCTTTATTTGAAACACACACACATTATGTAATTATTTATACATTATATATACTGACATGTCTGATATTCATAACAGCAAACTTTATGCAGATTATAGCCTACTATTCATTATAACTCCACCTCTTAAATTCAGCTGTCTGGCTGAAGCTTCACAATATTGTAAACAAAGTAGCAGGCTAAGCTCATCATACTCTACTGGTTGGACTGTTCAGTTTCCCCACATGTGTTTTAGTTTCAAGGTAAGCTAATACTTTTTCTCCTTGGGACAGGCCCTTTTAAGCCTTGGAGTTGAAAACATTGGTATTGAGATGGTCAGTCAACTTGAATGCAATAGCCTTCTAATGATGCTAACCGTTTTTAACAGTAATTTAGCTAATCGTCTTCTGTGCGTCATTGCGTGTTGTGTTCATGTAATACAGTACATACATACTTTTACAGTTCTAATTCTATTACTTAGGATGCCTGTTTTACGTTGCACTTTTGACACTGTAAGGCCACCGTAGGTGCGCGCTAATTGTGTGAGGTTTTGGAGAAAATAAACAAGTGCGTTGCTGCATCCATGAAGTGAAGACTAGTCGTTATTTTAGCAACATAACATTGCGTTCACGATTGTGAATGTTCTATTTGGATTACTGTGCATGTCGAGGGCGGGTGTCCATTGAACGCGCACGAGAGCGGGCCAAGGAGAATGAGTTTACTTCTACTATTTGGTAAAGTTGCACGCATAGTCTACAGTTGCGGAAGAACATGCTTCCACCCGAGCAGGGTCAGGTGCATCAGTTTGACCACGCTAGGGATGATCTCTTGCACTTGCCATTTCTAAAACCTTGCGCGCAGCACTCAAAACGCCATACTCCTACTCTCGCACGTAAGGGAAACACGTCGTCACATATGGGAATCAATTGCGCATGCCATAATTAGCCTGAACCGTAGGACCGTACGACGAACACACACTCCGAACCGTGACATGCGAACCGCACGGTTCGGAGCATTTTTCAAAAACCGTGCCACCCCTAACAGACAGACACAGGGACACCTGACCTTGTGCTTTTCAGACAGACAGACAGACACAGGGACATCTGACCTTGTGGTTTCTGACACACAAAGCCGTAGCCACTCTCTGTGCACTTCTCGTCGTACCATTTCCCTGTGAAGTGGAAGTTGTGGTTGTTGGAGAGCAGTGTGCAAAGGGATGCATCTCCATCAAGAGGACCATTCAGCCACTCCTCATGCTGCATAGGACGGACACGGACACAGACACACACACACACACACACACACAAAAACACGCACGCACACAGACATTTTATATTCAGTTCTTATGATTTCACATTACAAGTAACATTTCTTCAGGAATCATTATCTATCAAAATATATAAGAAGTTTAACAATCCATTACTGACCTTTATGATATATTCCAAATAATGCTTATTTTGCCTCTGACTCCTATCTAGAATTGTTACCACTTGACCCTGGCTTGCAGACTATACAAACACGCACAAGCACACACACACACACACACACACACACACACACACACACACACACACACACACACACACACACACACACACACACACACACACACACACACACACACACACACACACACACACACATACACACACACACACACACACACACACATACACACACACACACACACACAAATAAACCATTTTGTTGCACACTGGTGGATGCAAATAAGGAACCTCTCTGAAACAAAGGAACCTGTTGTTTGCTTGTGATGCTTACAGTGAGAGAGCTCTTGGGTTCTATTGGGGACCAGTTGGTGAAGGTCACCGGTTTGCCGCTGGCCCAGTTCAACGTGTCCTCATCTCGAAGGCCAATCCACACTCCCACGGAGTTGCCATCCAGCAACATAGTTATGTATGCTGCAGTCAATCAACATTAAACATCAAGAGAAAGCAATGTAAAGTACTGTAAAGCAATGTACACATTTTGAGTTCATTTCCTCTAAGCCGTCACACAACTAATCGGTGACACTAAATATTCACTAGGGATATCACATGTCATGCATATGATTGACATTTAGAATCACATAATGTGAGATTCTTAATAAGAAATTGCATTCATGTATTGTATCATGTAGTTTGTCATGCAAAGTAAAAATGTATTTCAGTATGAATATGAGTACGGGCTGATGGCTCTGTGCTGGGCAACAGACCCACCTTGTTCGATCTCATCCTCGATGGTCACCAGGGAGCCGTGGAAGCTGGAGCAGATGGACTGGGCGTCCTTCCAGCTCTTCCCCTCCTCAGGGCGGCTCGGCAGGTGCAGCAGGAGGCACTGAGATCACACACGCAGGCGCAGAGACACATGAGAGAGAGAACATACCAAACATTCACACGCACGCACGCACGCACGCTCAGTGAGCAAGAAAGAGAGACAGGCAAGTACAGACAAACACACACAAATGCACAGACAGCCAGGCTCCGGCACACAGAAACACACATTCATACACCACACATGAAATCACCAACTCAAGAGCCACCTCTCAACCACAGGCATTCAAAATCTGCTCTCCTTCTCCTTTCTCACGACATAGCATTGTGTAAGGGTAGCTGGTATTTAAACCACATGATCCCTAATTGCTTCAATGTCAGAGTAGTGCTCTTGACAAGATATAAGAGAAAAGGAAGAACCTGATCAGCTTTTAAAGTTGTATTATTCAATACAGATTCTTTCATCTCTATATCTATAAATATATGGAGTATTACAAAGTATTTATAAAATCTTTATGTTTGATATACGCATTAGTAACGTAAGTGTCAAATTCACTACCAAAAAAAAGAAGGCACAAACTGCCCAACTTCATGGGTCTGTATAGGACATCTTGTTTTGGTGAGGTGATGTCCTATGATTGCTTTCTGACAGGAATTTTCAGTGTACTGTGCGGCCTCACCTTGTGTCCAAAGTAGAACCAGTTGCTGGGGCACGCGCCAAGGTAGTGGGGCTCTCTGGGAATCTCCATCACAGAGGCTGTCTTGCGTTTACACACATAACCATGGAGCTCAGAGCAGGGGTGAGCAAACCAGCCTCCTGCAGGACCCCCATTCACACAGGACATGTGATAAGTGAGTGTTTGTGAGTGTGCCCATTCATTTATTCCTGATTGATTTATGTCTGATTGTTATAACATATGCATGCCAAAGTGTGTGAGCTGGTGTGTGGGTATAATCTAGCATACTGTTTGTGTGTATGAGCTTTCGAGATCTGTGTTCACCTGTTGCTGAGGACATGTAAGCACATCGCTTCCTGCTGGCACTTTGGCTGCTGCTGTTGACCGCTTCCCAATTAGAGTAGTCATAAAATGAGCCGTCTGTCCACCTGCACATCAACACAGAATCAGACTGACCCAGAGCCATGTGTATCTAAAACACAGAATCAGACTGACCCAGAACCATGTCTATCTAAAACACAAACTCAATACTGGAATGGATTGTCTGTTATTCCTTGATTTAGACAGATCCATTTCCAGATGTATCTCACTCGAGAGCACTGTTTTCCAAAACAAGTAGACATTCCTAGCCATCCAAGCACATACCAGTAAGATGTTCGACTAATTTAAGACACACAAAACAGACACAACACAAACAGAATGTCAGCTATATTTACACAAAAGTTGAATCTCTTGCCTTGGGCAGCACTGAAAACATTCGTCATCACTGAAGCATCAGTACTTTGATACAGTATGTACACTGGGAAAAAGCCACCCGTTTACAGTGTACTCTTTCTGATTTAAGAATGGAACTGAATGTAAGATATGTTTTCCCTTCTCTTTCTGGGATTGTGAACGGTGCTACAGTAGGCCTATATACATTTCATGAATCATTCTTATGGGAATGATGGGGAACTTACTCAATGTCTTGACCAGTTTCCATCGCCAGGCCAATCCACCACTCAGTGGGGCCATGTGGAAGCTAAGACACATACACACAGATGCATAGAGAAAAAAACAGGTGTAAAGGTGAGAGTATGACTGAGTCAAAAAAAGAATAAATATCAAGAGGAAAAGAGAGTCTGTGTGAGAGAGAAGTGATGCAGAGTGTATGCTCTCAAACTGTGCCAAATGATGAGGAAAGTCGAGAGAGCTTCTCTACTAAACGGGTCTACTAAACAAACCACCTCCTTCCTTTAAAGACCCAACAGCTTCACTCTCACACACACACACACACACACACACAGTGTTTGTATGTTAATATTACCGTAACTTCTTCCAAAACTGGTAGAATTTTGCTGTCATAGCAACAGCAAAGGTCATGACAGAAATCCTCACAAAACACAAACACTTTTGAAATGTCAACTCTCACATTAAATTACATTACAAGCATAGCAACCTTTCAAAATAAGAATACTTCTACAACTCTATAGAACTATAACAGACTTGGGAAGTGATCTCTTCAAGAGTAGTTGTGGAGACTCCACTGCTCCCCTGCCAACATCCACACTGACCACATGTCATGGAGGAGATAGAGGCTTGGATGAAGCTCAACTTCCTTCAATTGAACAGTTCTAAAACAGAAGCAATTCTAGTTGGCTCATCACATCAGCTCTGCTCTTCCACCATCACAAATATCACCTTCTCTGGACAAAATATCTCCATGTCAACATCTGTCACCAACTTGGGTGTTAAAATGAACCCACAACTCACCTTTGACACCCACATCAAACATCTCTGCAATCATTCTACCACCTCAAGAACATTGCAAAACTCCATCCAACTCTCACCCTGGGCAATGCAGAGGAGCTCATCCACGCCTTTGTCTCCTCCAGGCTGGACTATTGCAATGCACTACTCATTGGGATCTCTGGCAAGAGCATCCAGAGACTGCGATACATCCAGAACAGTGCTGCCAGGATCCTGATGAGGGTGCGCAAGCATGAACATGAACATATCACCCCCGTTCTGAAAAGTCTTCACTGGCTCCCGGTTCATTTCAGAATCGAATATAAAATCTCACTCCTCACCCACCAGTGCATATATGGACATGCTCCCCTCTACCTACAGGAACTCCTCACCCCCCAGACCTCCTTACGCCCCCTGCGGTCAACAAACACTAACACCCTCCAAATCCCCAGAACCAAGCTCCACAGGATGGGTGATAGAGCTTTCTCCGCTGCTGCTCCCAGGCTGTGGAACGCCCTCCCTGACCACCTGAGGGCCCCACAGACTACTGATGCTTAAAAAAAAACGTTGAAAACCTATCTTTAAAAAAAAGGATTTCTGTTAAATGTATTTTGTTGATGTGTGTGTGTTGTATGTGTGTTTGTGTGTGTATATATATATATATATACAGATGTGTATGTGTATGTATATACAGATATCTTATCTGTTTTTATTAGTCTTTCATTTGCATTATATTTTTGCAGCACTTTGAGATTGTCCATACTATAAAGTGCAATACAAATAAAATGTATTATTATTATTACTATTGATTGATTGATTGATTGATTGATGGAAACCTTTATTTCTCGGGATTACATTGAGGGCAACCCTCTTTTTCAATGCAGCCGAGATACAACAAGGATTATGCATGAGCCAGTTGAGGCTGTGGGTAGCCTGACCAATAGCAACAATAAAAACCAGGCTAAACTAAAATATGCATAGATACACATTCTTACATCACATACCATGTTGATCCAGACACACACACAAACCTGCATACATACCCACAAGCTACAGTATAGCACAAGCATACTCACAAGCTAATAGCAATGTGGATACAAACACACGTATACCTTTACACACTTTATAAGGAAAACAATTGAAATAAATAAATAAATAAAAGGTAAAAGCAGAATTAGTAAGATAGAATTTAGAGAAAACAGTTACAGATTGGAGTGGGGAGGTTTGAGATCAAAGCCTTAAATTGCTCAAAAGGTAAGGGTGCGCTGGATCCAGGACATGGGGGCATCAAAGCAGAAAGCTGACTTACCCAGCTCGGTGTGAGCATTGGGAACTGTCAGTAAGAAATAACTGCTGGAGCGGGTCTGATAAGCACTTGAGTGACAATTTAATAATACGGAGATGTAGGATGGGAGTTTACCTATGATGGCTTTATAAATAAACTGTATCCAGTGTTTAAAGCGTCTCTCAGTAAGTGAAGGCCAGCCAATTGAGGCATACAGTACAAGGTGCAGTGATGGGTGTTGTAAGTAGCACCTGTGGCAAACCTGATTGCTGAGTGGTATATAATGTCCAGGATTTTGAGAGAGGACATAGAGGCATTCATATAAATTATGTCGCCATAGAACAGGCATGAAAACAGACTCAATAATCCTTTTCCGACAGGATAGGGGGATGGAAGATTTGTGTCTATAGAGAAACCCAATCTTTTGTCTCAGCTGCTTTGCAAGGCAGTCAATGTGAAAAGAAAAATTAAGTTTTTCATCTATCCAGATGCCCAGGTATTTGTACACAGGGACCTATTCGATGTTACTACCACTCAAGGTTTTCAGGTGGGGAACTCTGGGGTCTATGCCTTTTCCCTTAGAAAGAAGCATGAATTTAGTTTTATTGGCATTCAAGATTAGTTTGAGGCTAAAAAGAGACTCTTGCAAGGCATTAAAAGCCAGTTGCAGGCTATCAATTGCTAAATTCATAGTATCTGCTGCACAATACAAGATTGTATCATCGGCATATGTAAGAGGCAAGAAGTCTGATTTAGTGATTCCTGTTTTTACACATTCATACCTGTTGCTAAGATAGCTCCAGAACCAATTACGAGCATTAGAGTCAAATCCGATATCTATTAGTTTTAGCAAGAGTAACACGTGATCAACAGTATCAATTTATTACTTACTGTGTATGAAAAACCTTTTATAAATCATAATAAAACCAAACAAAGTTTGAGTTTTTAGCTTTTCTGTGTGTGTGTGCGTGTGTGTGTGTGTGTGTGTGTGTGTGTGTGTTGGGTTAAGGCACCTTGGATATGCGATCCCTGATAAAGTTCAGCTCAGCTCTGGAGTGGATGGAGACCAGGTCAGCCCCCATCATCTTGCATGCGAAGGCCACAGACTCCCAGGGGAAGAGCTGGCTGGCCACAAAGTACTCTGCCCCATGGTAGAACACCCAGGGCTCCTGCTCTGCATGATGGACAGGACACAAATCACACATACAGGGCATGTGACCAGGGATGGTTTTAAATTTGTGCAACAGATGAATAACTCAAATGATTAAAACGGAGTTGATATCTGTGGTAAAGACTTGAGGACTCTCAGCCTAACAGTCAATAAAATGATACTCTTGTCTCCCATGCTCCTGAAACAATGTTGATTTTCTGGACTTGTTTATGGCTCAGGCTGAATTACTATGATTGCTTACAGAGCTGAGACTATGTATAAACACTAGAGGGCTTGAGCACACACCAAAAGAACAGAAGAAAAACAAATGTCAGAAAATAAATGTCAGAAGTGTGTTGGATTAGAATTACAGAATTGTATCTTTAATGTATGGGTCTGAGATGGCTTTTGTGTCTAAGATAGCTGCTGCTACTGTCTTGAGTGACATACTCCAACAGATGGCGCTACTACTTACTGGATTGTGTGATTACAGTTGTCGATAAGCAACCAGTGTATAAGTTAAAATTGATTGAAGGAAGGAAGGACGTAAAACACAGTTTTGAAATACACATACAATACACTGTAAAGGTTTCTGGGTAAAAAGAATGAATGGATGGATCACTGAACAAAACTGAAAGTGTTGAGACATTCGAGTCCCTGAAGCAGGTAATCAATTGGCTCAGTTTGGCTGCTGGTCAGTTTGCCTTAACAGATAAAAACAGATGCATAGGATACTAGGCTATACTTACGGCTGTTGTACCAATATGGCTTATTCAGCTGTGTTCCTGTGTAAACACATTTCAAGACAACGATATATTTACACAAATATACTGGATGTGATTTCATGGATAAAGCACACACAAACACCTAACACAGGCACGCACACACACACACATGCACACATGAAATGAACTGCTCCGCTCCGCCCCATCCCTTAACCCCAACTTCCCACATGGAAAAAGTACAGAACATTACTTTATCACACTCCTCAGAGCAGAACACACACACACACACACACACACACACACACACACACACACACACACACACACACACACACACACACACACACACACACACACACACACACACACCTCGGGGTACTTTGCAGATCCACTCATGTTTGGCGCTGCAGGACTGAGGGATGAGGTGGTTGGTGAGGTCGCTGTAAACTGCACACTCATGGTTCTCATCCTCCACATTCTTGTCCTCAATGAATGACGTCACCACCTGCCACACCACACACAAGCTCATCAACAGAGCACACACAGCGTGTCTGTATATGTAGACAGTACTAGACACTAGTAACGGACACCAACGAATACCACAACACATGGATGCTTACTAAGCTAAAAAGTGATGTGCTATTTGTTTTGCTGTTGCACACACTGACCAGCAGCACTGTCCATTTTTCCATTGTTAATAACTGAGCTCTGAGCCTTGCGTTATACTTTTCCACTGCCACTTTTAGTCTGTCCAGCCAAGGAGCGTATGTGTACAGTTACCGGTGTGCCATCGGACCACTCCCAGGACCCTGCGGATTTTGGGTCTCTCCTGGTGAACCCCACCCAGAACCATCGACCTTCTGTTCTGAAAGAGAAGAGAGGAATGAAGAAGTAAAATAGACATTGCATAGAAATAATGAAACACAATAGACATCACATAAACATTATGACCTTTTCAATTCCTTAATATTATTCTCATCTTTACAATTTTATTAAGCAGCCTAATGGCAAACAAGAGGTAAAGTTCTAAGGTTCTCACTGATGAAAGTGATCCGTCAAGCAACATGCCAAGGTCCAGATGAGCGGACCAAGATGGGACAAAAGGTGAGAAAAGCGCCCCCACTAACCCCTCAAACATGTTAGCGATGGTTCTCTTCAGGAAGGTCTCCTCCTCATAATGCAGGAAACTGGCCAGGTTGGCCCCCAGCCCCCGACAGAAGACGTCTGCCTCCGCCCAAGATCTCTTCATCAGCACCTTCTCACTGTGAAACACCTGAGCACCAATCACACACCAACAGTTCAGTTCACTCATATGAGGGACATGAGGGACAGAGAAGGAGAAAAAGATAGAAAAATAAACAGATAGAGAGTGGCCATAAAAGAGGCAGGAGTCTCACCTTGTAGCAGACGAGGAGATGAGGGCTGGTCTCCCATCCATCTGGGCAGGGCGCAAACAGGTCTATATGGGGCAGAGGTAGGTGCAGGTCCTCATAGCCACTCACGCTCTGTTTGCACACAGACCTAGCCTTCTGGGATTTGCAGTCTTTCACCTCCCAGTGACCCAGGGCTATACCTCCAGACATCGCCACACAGCCTCCAACACTCACTACAGGGACACAGGGTGACAGACACAGACAGAGAAAGAGGGGCAGAGAATTAAAAAAAATACGGCAGTATGCTAGCCTGACGAGCCAGACCCACAAGATGTAGGGTCTGGACACTCACCGTAGACAGGGCTCAATCGGAGGGGTGGGATAAACAGTTGTCTTTCAAATTCCCTCCCCGCAATAGGATAACGCTAAACGAATCATCTTCTTGTTTTCAAGTAGCAGGATGTGTAACCTTCCCTCTCCACGCAATAGGATAACGCTAAACGAATCATCTTCTTGTTTTCAAATAACAGGATGCGTTACCGTCGCAACTTCTGGTCGCATGTCAGTCACCATTATGTTAAGCCCACCCACTGACTCTATACACGCTGTGATTGGCCCGCTTTTTATTTTCCATTTCTCAGCTCCTTGCTCTACGGAGCGTTGCTAGACTGCCCCGCCAGCCAAATTACATTTGCTGCCGCTAGGGGCGTCTAGATTTCTAGGCTAGCAGTATGCATTTTGAGAGAAAAAGTTCAGAAAGTCAATAGTGTCACCCATGCACACGTACATATCAACTAGAGAAGGGTGGGAAACGTCATAAAAATAACATTCAGATTAATAGTTAAGTTTCATTCTCTGAAATGTGAACAATTTTAAAACTTACGCAGTTGCAGGGTCCTTGTTTAAGCGGGAATGGAGGCAAAACATATCCGTGAGAAAATTCAGGGATCATTAACAACTAAAGGAAGGAGGGGCAGTAAAGTGGTGTATGGGAATAACATGAGGTATAGTATAGTATACTGTAGTAGTTTACCAGGATCAATCAAACACTGGGGGTGTCCTGTGTCACAGATGTGAAGCACTGTATATTTAGCCACAAAACTGGGACCTCCAACACAGTAGGGCTACATGTCATGTGTGTTTTACATTCAATTAAAAAAATCATGTAACAACTTCAGTGTAATATATCAATATCATCATGCTTAAGAATAACAGAACACTTGAGAATAACAATAAATGTAATGAATGATGATCGGGGTAGGGGTTGGGTGCAGATATCTAAATAAAAGAAAATCATTGGCGTGGCGGATGGCAGGTTGATGATTCATGTGTAGCAGCAGGTTCGGATGACGTTAGACCTGATCCACACATCTCTAGTACAAACAAAAACACACACACACACACACACACACACACACACACACACACACACACACACACACACACACACACACACACACACACACACACACACACACACACACACACACACACACACACACACACACACACACACACACACACACACACACACACACACACACACCTGGTTGGTGGTGGTTCCAGTTGGTATAACTGAGCGGCAGCTTGGTGCCGTTTGGATGGAGCCAGCTGTACTCAGTTCGGTTCATGTCCTGCAGGGCCGTCCAGTAGAAGTGACCCTCAGACACACCTGAGTTCTCCAGCAGACTGTTCAGGAAGGCCTGCTCGAACCTGACAGAACCAATCAACCAACAAACTATTTAAATGGACTGCTGATGTACTCAACATCTCTACTCAGCCCTGAGCTATTGAAATGTGTAAATAAAACAAATATGGAATATAGATGCTGCAGGCTGGGCAAAGCAGTGGGCAGAGGAATTAGACTGACTAAGCACCATAGATGTATGGTCCATTTACAGATCATGGTGTGAAGAAAGATATTGACTCAGATATAAATATCATGGTCACATGACCAAATACTAGAATGATCATGTAGAAATGTATTTGTTTTTATCATCACTGCCATCGTCTGTAAGGTTCTCTAAGCACGGCTGGGTAACATTGGGCAATGACATTTCAATCAAAACAAATCTAGTGTCCCTCCCTTTCCCTCTTCCCAATTGAAAGTGACAGGAACGTGCATCTCGTCAGTGATTGGCTGGAACAGTTTGTTATGTTTCATGGTTCAGGCTGCACCAGGCTGCTTTTGATGCTGTTTTTGGAGCCTGGACTGTCCACAGAGATTTGTTTACATTGTATTCAGGGGACAGGCAGCTAGTGGACTGTTCCGAGATGTTTGCCATATTAGCTTTTATTCATCTTTACTTAACTTTAAACATCTTTAACCTCCTAATACATTGTCTTCACTTTAAAGGATCTGCAGGACAGGAGGTTTCTGACTGACCTATCCTCCACAGTGGCCAACGGGGCCTTGCAGTAATAGCCCTTCATGGCGTCCTCAAACGTCTGCTCCTTGTCCGTCAGCCGGTAGCAGTTATGGCCTTTGCGTTTCCAACCCTGCCATTAAGCAAAGCAAAAAAACATTAATGTGCATGAAAACAATTACAAAGCAAACACAATACACACCTACAATATGTATACAAACAAACAAACACACACACACACACACACACACACTATATCAAGCTGTATGACTCCTCTACTCTATGAACACACAGGAGGCTAACCAACTGGCCATCTGGATGGTAGGGAGGGGGGCAAAGTTTAAGATGGGTCTCACGTTGCCATGGTGATGTTTTCACATGTGGCATTAATTTGTCACTGTGATGAATATGACATCTGACACACTTTTCAAGCCCACACTCACACAGAAAAATGGAAACCCACACACCTACAGACCCACACACCCAAGTCATACAGTATAGCACCATCTTCACATAAGGGTTAAGTCAAATGCTAATTCTGTGACTTCAGTGACAAAAAAAAACTGAATTTCTGCATTTTCTTTTTACTTTCATAGAGCAAGAGATGAATAAATGGACGTGCATGTGCGCTACTCAAGCAAGCAGTAAAGCTAACAACCAAATATAGCCTACTCCAATTCTGCATGAAAATATTTCAACTAGGTATTATTTTTGGCAAGTACATTTTAAACTGCTACAACAAAATGCCCTGATATTCCATGACTTTGCCCAAAAAATGATAAAATTCCCTGATTTTCCATGTCTGGAACAGACAAATAGACAAATAGACAAAATTCCATGATATTCCGGAAATTCCATGACCCATGAAACCTGTCACATAGATGTACACACATAACATGCAAATGTGCTGTTGACACAAGAACACATGAAAATCAATACATACACAGTGGCATGGAGCTCAGCTGTGTGCATGTGTGGGAGAGAGACAGAGTGTGTGTGTGTGTGTGTGTGTCTGTCTGTCTGTCTGTCTGCCTGTCTGCCTGTCTTCAAAAAAGGAATGTGGAATTTATGACACTGGTTGTGTGATAAAGGCCCTGCTGTGAGCGTCCAGTAATTGTGTGTGTGTGTGTGTGTGTGTGTGTGTGTGTGTGTGTGTGTGTGTGTGTGTGTGTGTGAGAGAGAGAGAGTGTTTGTGTGAGAGAGAGAGAGAGTGTGAGAGAGAGAGAGAGAGAGTAGGACAGGCATTCTTTCCAGCTATGTCAGGACCTTTCTCTCTGGCCAGCATGAAACAAAGAGTGCCCCTTCCAGAGTGAAAAGGACCAAAAAATGTCAGACGCTACGCCAACCATTTTGGTGAGTAATCAAGTCTGTGAATAGACTCATGCACATGCATGCATACACACAAGCACTTTGAAAGTGTAACACACACTACGATGTTGTGAGAAGCATGCAGTGGTGATACCAGTGTTTGCTAACAGTGTTGCTTCTAAATCTTTTTCAGACCAAAAAACATTTAACCAATTAAAAACACTCACAGACCCCTTCAAATAAATTGGCTTACTTCAACAGTATATTGAACTATAATTATTCACTGAACCATTTCGATCAAGTATTTGAACCTTGCTTGTTGTGCTAGAAGTCCCTTTCATCGGTCAAATTAAAAGTGTAAATTGGTGTAACACATGCATAATATCATTTGGATTCACATACGCAACTCATACACAGACTCACAACTTTGCTTTGAAGTCATACATACAGCATGCAGTTGAAGAAATGCTGATTTAAAATATGCGTGCCATGGGATTACATGAGCAAAACATTTAGCTAATTTGAAGCTTGAAGTGTGTGTGAGTGTTTGTGTGTGTGTGTGTGTGTGTGTGTGTGTGTGTGTGTGTGTGTGTGTGTGTGTGTGTGTGTGCACACAGGTGTCTAACCTCTGGGCAGCCCTCATCCCACTCCCCTGATGGATGCAGTGGCACAAGACCTGAGGTTCTGCAAACCGCCGGCAGCTTCTCAGCACAATCTCCCAACAGCCAGTTCCCCTATCACACACACACACACACACACACACTCAATTAAAACAGACATATACACCGTTAACCAAATACACATATTGCCTATACTTACATAACTGCCCGTTTCCCTGTACTTGTAATCCCCACTCGATCAGTGTATATGACAGTTTAAAAGTAGGCCTATATGACACATTTTAGTATATAATAAAATGTACAGCACTTATTCAATCATAGACATTTGAGTGTGT
This sequence comes from Sardina pilchardus, assembly GCF_963854185.1. Taxonomy (NCBI): domain Eukaryota; kingdom Metazoa; phylum Chordata; class Actinopteri; order Clupeiformes; family Clupeidae; genus Sardina; species Sardina pilchardus. Next base: position 29,827,479 of record NC_085016.1, on the reverse strand, counting down.
GGGGGGCTTGTGTGTACCTCTGGGCTGGTTTTACCACACACACGAGTGTTGGGGGCCACTGGGAACCTTTCCTCTTGGTGCCAGACTGTCATGGAAACAGGCGAGCTATCAGACCACTCTACAGATGATGCTGATGCTGACTTCAGCAGCCCGATCCACACTGCTGGGGCCGACACTGTTCACACATGCACAGAACACACACAAACACAGAAGTTAAGATGAAATAGAATCCATCACTCAGTACAGACTACAGTACACACCCATTTTTTTCATCAGTAACGTAATCCATACCCACTGGATTATAAAATGAAATATTTTGAGTTAAAAAAAGACACTCAATCAGGAACATTTTAATGCTAACTGATACAGTATGTACGGAAAATAGCATGTGTGACATTGCCAATGCATGCCCAGAAAGTATTATCATGGAAAGGAGCATGACCCTTTTATCTGTTTCAGATGAATTGATAGAGAAAAAAAGTGCATCGACTCTGTGTGTGTTTACGATTGTGTATTGGGGGTTCAAGATGGCCAATTTAAGCAACACTAAAGCAGTAGTATACCTACAGTATTTTGTGTGCTAGTTAGCAAACAGGCCAAGTAATTGTCAGATTATTATTTACTGTGAGTCGCAAACCTTCATGAGATATGTTGTTATGGAGCTCAGGGACAACATGTGTGATTTATGGTTGTGCACATAACTGGACTAATTTTATTCAGTGGCTTAAAACGTATGTTTTTTTTCCCCTTTTTTTTCAAATAAGCGTTAAAACTAAATCAGTGTTCCTGCCAATGATGGTACAGTTTCCATCGCCCCCAAAAAGACAACAAATCAAAAAGAAATTTCTAAGCTTTTAAAAGCCCCCCCCCCTAAACACGTCCTATTCGTTATACTGAGAAGTTGCACCCATTCTTGGCGCAAGCCTCATGGGATGTAGGAAACCTGTGAATACTGTACTTTGTGTGTGTGTGCACTGACCATTGGTGAGAAGGCTGCGAAGGAGCTCCAGCTGAGAGAGTGACTGCACACTGACAAGCTCAGCACTGAGGGAGTTGCATGCACGGCTGGAGTTGTCCCAGCTCCCATGGTCCTCCAGGACCCTGTAGCAGAAGCGGTTGTGGGCCACCCAGTCATTGGTGGGGCACACGGTGGCCCGGTACTGCCAGTGTTCTGCCATACAGACACACATTTTAACCCCCAATACACACACATAGAATATGTCTACACATGTGTGTCCAAGTGCATGTCCAAAGTTACAACCAAATGGTGGTTGCATTTGCACAGACATTTAGCTACTATCCAAATATTCACCAACTTCTCCATATAGACACAGCTTTTTTGTGTTCATCACATTCCCTGGTTAGGACATTTACTTAAGATGGAATTCAGATTCTGAATAGATCTCATTTTGGATATTGACTGTATATCACAGACATGGAAAGCAGACGTAGTGGAGGTGCTTTCCAGACAGCCCCAGTGCTGCGGGGTTTAGGAGTTCTCCTACCTAGCGGCTCAGCCCGGCGGGTATTGTTGGGGGTCTTCTTGCAGACATAGGACAGCGCTGACTCACATGACATGCTCCGCCACTGCTCCTTGCCCGAGGCATAGCTACACACGCGACACTGGCGGCTAGACAGTGCAGGAGACGAAGGCACGGCTGTAGAAGACAGGGAAAGATGCCGGTGAGGCGATGGTGGGAATCAAAACAAGAAAAGTCTGTGAAACTGTTTTGAAACATGGAAAGGTACCAGAGAGCCTTCCTTGACTGTAACTTGAACACAAATGGAGGAGTAAAAAAGCTAACCATTAATCCAAATTTCCTTCACACTACATGATGTGAATATGTGGTTAAACCCATCGTGTGTGGATGCAAGTGTGTGCAAGCTATAGCTATCCACATGCCACAAGCTCTCCTTCACATACACACAGAACAAACTAAGCTCACACAGGGAGCCTGGGGGTATTCCAGGTACATGATGTAGCAACAAACCTGACTAAGTTAAGTAAGGGATAATCAACTCCGCGCCGTGCGTTTATAGGAAAATAATGCACGTTCGAAGTGGTAATAAGTGCATTTTTTTCCTAAAAACGCACGGCGCGGAGTTGATTATCCCGCTTATACCACTGCTACTATCATTTTCGTTTATATTGCCGCTGTCTTAGATACTACATTGCTGTTTACCGTTACATTCACATTGGCGAATTAATATTCAAGTGTAATAAGCCCAAAAGAAGGGAACTACTTCATAGCCGTGCGGTATATCGAAAAATAATGCACGTTCCAAATAGCGCATCACAATAGAAAATTTGACCAAGCAGTGGTATAACTCATATTATTATATGGCTCTCTAGAATGTTGAGGGAGCTCCCATTCACTTTGAATGGGCCTCTCAACGTTCTACCGGTCCGTTATATCTGCATATTGACCGCTCCGAAGGTATAATGACCGCTGCCAATGGCAACGGGTTCACTCCGCTAGTTGTTGCGGAAGCCACGAAACGATAGCCAAGTCATTGCTAAAGACACATTGAGATAAGTTGATTTTCTCGTTTTGGCAAGTAGCCATATAATAAGCGCGATAATGTATAGAACGCCCGTCATTATCTGAAAATAATTCCCTTCAGTACGAAGCAAAACCCCTCCGCTGCGCGTCGGGGTTCTGTCCGTCCTGTCGGGAATTATTTTCCGATAATGACCGGCGTTCTATACATTATCCCTTACGTAAGTGGTAAACCTCCTAATAGAAGAGCTGTACGGCTTAATCTGCCTAACAAAACAATGCCATAGGGCCCTTGTTGTAGAAGGTTTACCACAAGGAATACCCCCTGACCTTACTGTGTGTGAAGATGCCAGGATAGGTGTCAATCAATTAGCTACAGGAAGTGACATCACTTCCCACAGTATCACTTTTCCCAGTATGTCACCTTACCACTCCTGGCGAGTATCAACGTAGTGCAAGAAGAACTAGTGCTTCAGTTCAATCAGACTGCACAAAAGGAAGGACTAAGTAACCTCTTTTAAGTCTCTTGTGGTCCTGTCGATTTGAGAAAAGGTCAATCAGAGAAAGGGGAGATCCATCAGACCACTGCCACCCCCCTTCCTTGCCCAGATGGTTCAGTCCAGTCCAGACCATCACCCCAACATCAGTAAGTCTGTCTGGAAAGCCACACACATTCACACGCACACGCACGCGCACACAGACACAGACACACACACACATGAAACCAACAGGGTCATGAAACAAAGCATACATGATACACTTAAGACACACACTGACATTGCACACATAGCACAGACATGAAAGTTTAACCACCTACCTACACAGATAAATAGAAATGATCATATACATATATCTGTTATAAATATCCACACACACACACACACACACACACACACACACACACACACACACACACACACACACACACACACACACACACACACACACACACACACACACACACACACACACACACACACACACACACACACACACACACACACACACACACACACACACACACGTTACCTCTGATGTACTTGCGCTCGGCCAGGCTGGTGATGCTGAGCAGGTCTCCTCCTTGAGCTCTGCAGGAGGCGTGAGCCTGACTCCAGCTCACTGAGGTGTACAGGTTAAACTGGTAACACGCACCCAGCTCCTGGTTGCTCTCCCACAGGCTGTCACAGCCTGTGTCTGAGCCGGGGAGAGAAAGGATAAGACAGCTGTGTGTGTGTATGTGTGTGTGTGTGTGTGTGTGTGTGTGTGTGTACACACCTGAATTATTAAAATACATAAACAATACACATAGTGTGTCAAATGTTTAGAAATGTTCATTTAAAGTGAATACAATGGTGTGTCTGTGATGCCAGAATAGGGTGTATGGTAGCGGATACAAAGGCCATAGTTTGCCAACCTGAAACTGATTACAGAGAGAGATAGAGGGATAAATGAAACCTTTGGGTCCTGTGCTTGAGCATCTGTGTGTGTGTGTGCGTGTGTGTGTGTGTGTGTGTGTGTGTGTGTGTACCTGGGCTCGGACAGAAGCCCCATTTCTCATCCTGGTCGTAGCGGCTGGTAGTGGCGCACCAGAGGCGCTGGTCCTCTCTGCCCTCACTGGTGCACTCGGAGTACCACTTGTAGTTGTACTTGAAGGGCAAGGCACAGGGCATCCCATTGGCATTACCCAGCAGAGTGTAAATCACTGGGTACACACACACACACACAGACATGTGAATACACAAACACTCCCGCTCACATACAAACATAAACATATGGAGGGAATCAGATAACAAGTGGGGATAGACTCAATAAAACAAACTGAGGGGACTGAAGTCATAAGAGTATCACTTGACAAACTAGAAAAGCACTCAGAGAGCGCAGACCTTCGCCTGTATTGTTCTTCATAGGTTGTCATACATTTGAACCTAAACTATTCAGATCGCCACCACGTGGCACTAAGCAAATACATAAACGGCTCTGGAATCCCGATGGTTTTACGGATGACTCCCAAAATGTAATCATTTCTTTCTTGGGTCATTTCTGAAATCCATCCATTACTTTTTGAGTTATCTTGCTAACAGACAAACGGACAAACAAACCCCGGTGAAAACATAACCTCCTTGGCGGAGGTAATCAAACTGTGTGTGTGTAAAGCCTGCTTTGTTTCCAGTTCTTAGAGTGGCGATGACATGGCCGCACCATCTGCACTCACCCTCATATGGGTAGGCACAGGGTCCCTCCCCGAAGGTGGAGTACCTCCGCCACTCGTAGTACTCGCTCCTCTTTGCCACCAGCCGCCTGCCCGCTAGCGACAGCTTCAGCTGCGTGGCACCGAAAAGCACGTTCCCATTGCAGCGCCACCACAGCGTGCGAAGGGGTGTGTCACACTCGAACGTCCCCAGGGGCTGCACCGCGTGACTGATGTTCAGGCCGAGGCACCGGCTGTTGCCCAGGTTGAAGAGCCGGTGGCGGGAGACCCACTTCCACAGCATGGACCGCGTGGGCCGCTCGCAGTCTGACAGCACGAGGCCTGTGGAGCCATTGAGCGTCATGCAGAGCTGCGTCCCCACACTCTCCAGGATGAACGCACCTTTACCTGCCATAGGGAAACACACAAGCAAACAAAGGCTTTCAGTGATCTGCCCGTGTTTTTGTGATGCTATGCTACCATGACCCTTCCAATAAAGTAGGCCTGCTCATTTAGAGGAAAAACTCATTGGATTTGTTTTTGTTCAGTATTGAATGACTGAATCATGAAAACATTATGACTCATTGATTACATTCACTGAACTGAAAACATGTACAAGAATGCAGCAAAATAATGGTAAGAAAGAAAAACACAGACAGACAAAACATATCACTGGATAAGAACTTTGGACACAGAACTGAGCACTGAACGCTACATCTTCCACTCATAACATGGCACCGAGCGCAACACAAGGCGTGTTCCTATCTCACATCCAAGACTGGATTTTTCACCATTGCATCCATGGGTGTGTCAATTCCAAAAATAGGTATGGTCAGGTGCAAGATCCAAAATCTTAGGACCACGGAACATCTTTACGCCACTGACCAGGAAAAACCTGATCTAAAAAAGCACTGCTATTTTAAAAACGCACTGTCACAAGATGCAAGCTGCCCTCAGCAACGAGTCCCAGGAAATGACTCCTCTGCAGGATGAATATCCTTAGGATTTTTATTCAGTAATTCAAACATTATTGGGGTACTGTAAGTGTTGCTTTTTTTCAGGCTATGCTTTCGACTGTAAGCCAAGTCAATAGTGAAAGTAGAAGTTTGGAACTGTTGTATCGTTGCTTATGAGACCACCATGAAAAGTTTCAGTTTGCCTATGAGTTCAAACAATAGACGAGTGCAAATTCATGTACAAGGATACAAGGATACAAGGAGGTATATTAGTCACATGCATATCATTACTAAAGTAAAGAATGCAGTGATATTGTCAGTTCCTTCACCTGTTGTGCATATGGAGGGGTGGGGGATGTAGGCTATACTCTGCTAGTCACACATAAAGCAAGGTTTAGTGGAATCCTAGTGTTGCACACATGGTCTAGTGTGCAAGCAGATTCCTTCAAATGCACTGACTCACAAAATACCGACAAGCTGTTTGATGTTGTGCTGCCTGCTCTTAAAGGGAATGACAGATATCACTCTCCAAACCACACCCATGACTGAGCAAGAAACATAAGAACAACCCTTCTGAACAATGCGCCTGCCCTGGTGTCTGGAGGACTTATAAAGCCATCAAGACAGTGACTTTGGACTGGCTGAATTTGAAACGTATAACCATCCATTTAAGACATTCAGTGCATTTCAGATTGCTAAAATAGAACCCAATATGTGATCCATGACACAGAGCTTGCATCTGAGAGAGATGTCAGAGAAAAGGAGAGCAATGTAACTATCCCAAGATGGAGACACGTTTATCTACCTCACAGATGCAAAAGGCAAGAGAACCCCTTTCACACCGGTGCCAGACTGGATAGTATTATCCCTTCTATGCAGTCCATCAGACTAACCCGATAAGCCAACCGCCTCGCCATCAGAACAGGTGAAGAGCTAAGGCCTAGAAAACAAACCTGACACCTGAGCTGACCATTCAGGCGGTGGGAAGAAAAAATCACCCATCCACTCTAATTGATGATGTGGGGGGGGGGGGGGTGACTACAGAGACCCAGTGACCCTGCTCTAGCTGTTTCCTTTGAGGTAAGCAATGACAGAGCAGCACCCTATCAAGACATCACCCCCCATTTAGGGGTGCTGGAGGACAGAGGGGCAATAATGTGCAGGAGACAGATAAAAAGATAGCAGTGCTGTGTTGAGTTTCACCGTGACAAAATGGAGCATAATATTTCAGTGAGCGGGGGGAGTGAGGGTCTTTTGTTGACTTGTCTGGGACAGAATAGTGGGACAGAGATGGAGAGGTGAGTGCAGAGAAAAAGAAACCTACCACAGGTAACTGAAGAAAAGCCTGACAAAAAGGGCTGGCAAAGCAAGTTACGGACACAGATAGACAGACTCTCTCTCTCACACACACACACACACACACACACACACACACACACACACACACACACACACACACACACACACACACACACACACACACACACACACACACACACACACACACACACACACACACACACACACACACACACACACACACAGCTGCCAACTTCAAAGCACACGTGTCTGTGGAGCTCTCGCCATATGCCTGAAATGACATGCCTGCATGTCTGAGTGGCCAGTCATCCCTTCTGCTCACCCTGCTCATCCTCAAAGCCCCTGACAGAGAATCCTTATACAGGTCCGAAAGCCATATGGTCAAAGCACTTACACACAACATGTTATCTTTCCCAATGCTCTCTGAATCATATGCACTACTTTGTTCTATTCTCTGACTCAGCCATACTGCTACATGCACACATACACTCTCTCTCTCTCTCTAACAGCGCACCCCTGCCCCAACAAACAGACACAGGAATGAGTTATTTAGTTTAGTTAATATTTAGAATTCCTGATTTGATGTGCCAAGGGGAATAGAGATGCTTCTCAGAAATCTGCAAGTCAAATTAAGTTTAGTGAGAATCCACTTTTTTCAAAATAGCTCCTCTGTCTGTTTCACTTGTAAACATGTGATTCACTGCAAAGTCAAATAGATGAGGTCATATGATTTGCTCGCAACAGCTCAGGAGGGCAGGTTTTGACCCGTAGTTGTGTGTGGGTGTGGGCCTGTTTCTGTGTGTTGGTTCTTCGTTATCATTACCTTGACTGACCTCGAAAGGAAACAACTCAGTCTTGCAACTGGATAAGTACAGAGCCTCCATCCAGGGACTTAACAGGAAAAGGTTTATAGAGGAGGATGTCTGTGTCAGCAACAGACAACAACTTTCCCTTACGCTTTCAACTCAGTGTGCACTTATGTTGCCTGGTAGATATATGACTTTGATTTGATACAGCTTTAATATTGTATTCAATTTCTTGTGCAATCAATGCAATTCCATAAAACTCAAAAGAAACTCCAGCCGATGGTTCTGATCGAGATATTTATTTGTCATTTGTACACACACAGCCAGTAAGGTAACCTACATTGGGATTTTTGTGCAAAGCTCAACATTTAGGCCTAGAGAAGAGATAAAGTAAATAATAAATGGAGACAAAAATTAAGCATATGAGAGAAAAGTCCATTTCACATTTGAGAAAATATGTTGGCTCAGGTGACTACTTGTTGCCTGCTGTTCTGTCTTTGGCTATTTTTCTTACTGTGGCTGGATTGAAAACAAACAAACAAAAACATTTAAAAGCGTGCTCTGTGTGAAATGATGCTGTCCGGTCTGGAGTTTCTGAGGTTTCAGTTTATGTTGAATGTTTATCATTTAGGCTACTGTATGCTACCCTATGATTTGCTTAATGCTCGCTGCAGTTTACAGAGCGGTCCTGCGCCCGATATTAAGATGGGCCTACTGTGTGGCGCATTACAGTGTCCAAACTCGTTTAATCATTTAGTGAAAATGTGGAATGTCATGTGATACAATGTACCAGGTGACCTCTTGATGACGGTGTGGCTCCCAGCGAAAAGGGTCATTGTCAATGCTTGGAAAGAAGATGGTGTAGCCTACTATCTATCACTGTAAGGAAAAGCAATCTCAACACTGTCGAGCCGAGGTCTGTGGAGTGGCAAGGCTGCCCACTCTTAAGTTGGCAAAACTGATGTTCACCGCATAGCCTACGTTTGCGGACAGTAACATTTGAGCGCAGACTCTGAACGGGGAAATGAATCTTAGCTTAGTTCCTCTCAGATGTCGAAACGATCTATTTTGACGCAGACTGTTTTACATACCATTGTGGCCAACAAGCTCATAAAGGAGAAAATGTTTTTTTTTTTTCAGTTGCAGTGGTCTGTTAGCCTACTGCACGTTAAACCGCCAACAACTCATTGTGTTTTGTTACGGCATGTTTTAGACAAAGTAGATAGCCTACATTCGAGTTTCATGCAGGCCGAATGAACTTACTGTACAGCTCGGCAAGTTGTTTTTCCCCCAAAACCTCATCGTCCTCAGAGGCACGAGCAAAGTTGTTCAGCAGCACAATACAAAGAGCGAAAAGCGCCCCGTCTGTACAAACATTGCGACGTGAAAAGTATTTTTGCATATCCACAACTGAGAATGATAGACACGGAGGCGAGTTAGCGCATTCCGGGGTCTCGGCAAACTCTGGCGAAAAGATGTTTTTCACCAGCTTTACTCTCCGCCGAGTTTTTCGGGTTTTCCTACGTCACGTCGCTCTCAACGGGGTAATGAAAGTGGAGTAGGCCTACTTGTCCTTCAGACAGACGGAAAGAGGACTGGGCGGGCTCGTCTGGTCCTGCTGTTAAAACTATAACAGGCCTTCAATTATAAATACTAAGAAGTAGCTAACCCAACTACCCGAGTTGGGCAGAAATAGGCTAGGTAAACTAGGGTAATCGGGAGGCTACGTCAAGGCGGTTATTCGAAATGGGCGATACCTCTCTGGTGAAGTGAAATGTAATTAAACCGATCACATGCAACCAGTGTTCAATTCTGATCGATTTATCTATCTTTTATTAATTAGGCTAATCTTCTCACTTGTACATCTGACTTCGCACTGTCGACAAGATCGCTGCAACTTGAATCCTCGGAGCAAACGCATTTAGGTAAAATGTGGAATTGATCATTAAAGCAGTTTAGAAATAATGATTTAAAAAGACACGTCGTGGGAGTTATTTGATCCAGCCAAGTTCAAATTTATTTCAATAATAATTATCCTCATTTTATCACACATATCAAACAATTCAAGGCTCAGCCTCAATTTCAAACATGGTCAAATGGGTTTTAGCCAACATTTCCAGAAAACCCTAAACATACAGAAAGTTAAAATAATTAATCATGGTCATTTATTGTTAAAGCACACAAATATTCTCTAAACACTAAAAACAAATCTAGTGCCCAGTCAAGCAGAAGAATCAGTGGCAAAACCAAGTAGTTGTACTTTTTCAGTAGTAACAGAAGTCTGTAATGTCATGGCCGTTCAAAAATGTAAAAATCCCTGAATACACAAAACATTTGATTCAGAAAATAAGGTGAATCTCAATGAGAATTCTCTAAAATCAATATCTCCCTTTCTTTCTTTACACACATACACATGCACGCACGCACACACACACACACACACACACACACACACACACACAAACAAACAAACAGTGCAGTCAGCAGCTAGAGTGCGTTTCATCTGTAGTCTTTCAATCTGGACTCAGTAGTTTGATAGACCAATGTCCACTTTTTGCCTCCCATTGTTTTTGTATGTCACATTTTTGAAGGTCGACGTAGAACTCCTGAAGAGTGGATTTGTTCCCTTGAAGAAAAACAATGGATTTCATTTTTAACAGAGGAAACATACAATCATCTGTGTCCACTGTTTAATGCACACGACTTTCACAGAAATCTATTAAAATGTGCTACTTCTTGCAAATAATATGAACAACATACACTATAATAAAGACACCAGTTCAGATGCCAGCAGCCCTTTACCATCTAGATAAAGTGTTACCATCTTGTTATTGTAGGTGCTGTAGGTAAACATACCGACTGCCATTTGGCCTTTGCTCTCTCTGCCTCAAACTTAGCCACCTCCTTGCGGTCATGGACAGACACCAGCAGCTTCCAGACCCCCAACAAGATGATCCCGATGGTGAGAACTGATAGGGACACACCCAGCACGATCATCGCGATGTCCGGAGGCTCAGGGCAATCTGGACAACAATGATGATTTGATTATCTATGAAGCTTATTTTTTTTAGTTATCAGAGATCTGAAGGAAGAGTGCCAGGGGACAATACCAATCAGACCCATCATGGGTCATCATGAATGTAACGGTAAAAACAGCAATGTTGTATCTAAGACAGCGGCAATAAACGAAAATGATAGTAGCAGTGGTATAAGCGGGATAATCAACTCCGTGCCGTGCGTTTCTAGGAAAATAATGCACTTTTCAAAGTGTCCTGCCTGCGGCGTCGGGTCCTTATTACCACTTCGAACATGCATTATTTTCCTAGAAACGCACTGTGCGTCGTTGATTATCCCTTACATAATAGCTCAATTTATCAATCAATAGCTTAAAGGAACTCTTCACCGTTTTTTTCATATTAAACTAATATGAAAAAACGGTGAAGTGTTCCTTCAATAAAAATAACTAAATACAATAATATGCAAACCATAATGTATGTGAAACGCTTAAAGGAACACTTCACAGTACACTTTTTTTTCATATTAAACGTTATTCCCTTAACTATAAGACGAGTTGATACATACATGGGGGCAGCTGTGGTGTACTGGTTAGGGCTTCGGGCTTGTAACCGGAGGGTTGCCGGTTCGATCCCCGACCAGTCCACCACAGCTGAAGTGCCCTTGAGCAAGGCACCTAACCCCTCACTGCTCCCCGAGCGCCGCTGGTTGGGCAGGCAGCTCACTGCTCTGGGTTAGTGTGTGATTCACCTCACTGTGTGTGTGCTGTGTTCACTAATTCGGTTAAATTGGGTTAAATGCAGAGAAATGAATTTCCCTCACGGGATCAAAAAAGTATATATTCTATTCTATTCTATTCTATTCACGTTTCAATGCGTGCACTCACTGTTCTCTGGCGCGTGGCGCTACTTTGATAGCACTTAGCTAGCCCAGTTCATTCATTAGAATCTAAACAGAGATGAATTTAGAAACGACCAAACATCTCCATGTTTTCCCTAGAAATACAGTTACACAAGTAGTCATACGACCAAGTATGGTGAGACAAAATAAAACTAGGTGCATTTCTAAGCGGGTAAGAGGGATAACTATGTGGCGGAATAACACTTGGGAGCACTTCGACTCGGCGCAGTGTTATCATCACTCTTGCACTTTCAGTTTCACTTTGGAGTGAGGATATTACTGCGCTGAGCCTAAGTACTCCCAAGTGTTATTCCGCCACACAATATAGTTATCCCTCTTACCTGGTTTATGCCAAACATAGCGCTTGGAGTCCAGTGCAAAACACATCTGGAATATTCTGCTACAGTACCATGTGGAAAAAGCTTTTATGGTCAGATGAGACTAAGATTGGATTTTGTAGACTAAGATTGGATTTTTTGGACTGAGCTCCAGGCGCTAATCAAACACAGTATACACACCCAAACACAGCCAAAACACACCATACCAACTGTGAAGCATGGTGGGGGCAACATTATGTTGTGGGGATGTTTCCCTTCAGTGGGGACTAGGCAATTGGTCAGGATTGAAGGGAAAATGGATGCTGCCAAGTACAGCCAAATTCTTGAGGAAAACCTGCGTCCCTCTGCTAGAAAGCTGAAGATGGGCAGGTCATTTGCCTTCCAACATGACAATGATCTTAAACATACTGCCAAAAGAATAAAGGAGTGGCTTAAGGATAGTATGGTGAATATCCTTGAGTGGCATAGTCAGAGCCCTGACTTAAATCCTATTGAAAATCTGTGGATTGACTTGAAGAGAGCAGTCCATCGCCATTCCCTAAAGAATTTGACTGAATTTTAACAATTCTGCACGGATGATTGGGCAAATATTCCCCAATCTAGGCGTGCAAAGCTATAATAGAGACATCCAAACAGATTGATGGCTGTAATGAAAGCAAAAGGAAGCTCCACAAAGTATTAAGTCAGGGGTATGATGACTTTTTCAACCCTGTTATTCTATTTATTTTTTTTAATTAATTTTCAGAATTTTTGACTTTTTTTTCGTTATTTTGATGTTGTACTGCTAAATTTGTAGATAAAACTGGAAAAGATTTTTTTTTAAAAAAAATGGGTTTTGATTTCAGCCTGTAAGACAAAAAAGTAACTATTTCAAAAGGGTATGATGACTTTCTATAGGCACTGAATACTATTTACTACAATTTACTACAATTACTCATATTTAGTATTCTAAATAATCCAGAATACATGTTACTTCTAAACACTGTATATCAACACTTCTGTAATGGCACAGCAATGTTACAGAGCATTATTACAAAGCAATTATTTAAATTCAATCCAAACCAATCTAAACCGGCTTTCCAAAATACTGGAATGACAAATGGATCCTAAGTAGATAATAGAGACCTTTACTACAATTTATCAGGTGCGTGGTGATGCCACCGTGACAAGTGAAGGACACACCCCTGCCTCCATACACACTACTACCTCCCTGAGGTCAAGGTGTTTAGAGCATTGCTTTCAGTGCAGCTAAATGGGGAATATAATATAAAAAGTTTTCCTCAACAACACCACTGTGTTCTAATAAGACCTGGCACTGGAAGAGACTAATTAAATGTGCGTCTGGTAAAGCAGTGAGCTTTGGTGCTGCGAGCAATGCTAGTGGTGTGTGTGTGTGTGTGTGTGTGTGTGTGTGTGTGCGTGCGTGTGCGTGTGCGTGTGCGTGTGCGTGTGCGTGTGCGTGTGCGTGTGCGTGTGTGTGTTTGTGTGTGTGTGTGTGGAGGGGGGATCCTTACCATACTGTTTGAGGTTGTAGACGGTGATGCCATGGTCGGCCTCGACTAGGCTGTATGATATGAAGCACTCACTGGTAGTCTGAAGAGAACAGGCCACGGACTGACTCTCATCAAAGTCTGAGGGGAAAACACACAGATTATTAGGCATTTTAAAAATATTACTAAATGCTTTGTTCTTCATTTGTAAAGCATTGTTAACTAGAAAAGCACTCCGAGAGTTTCCTCCGCCTGCATTGTTCTTCCTAGGTTGTCTTACATTTGAACCAACACTATTTTGATCGACACCACGTGGCCATACCATGCCATTACACCACTACGCTAAATACATTAATGCCTCTGGAATCCCGATCAGTCCCAAAATGTAATAGTTTCTTCCGTGGGTCATGTCTGACCTTCCCTGAAAATCTCATCGAAATCCATCTATTACTTTTTGAGTTATCTTGCTAACAAACAGACAGACAAACGTCGGTCCCCGATGAAAACATATACCTCCTTGGCGGAGGTAAAAAAAATGAATACTTAATTGTTAATTAATAATGAATTGTTACTTAATAAATGATACAATAATAATTTGCTGAAGTATTATTATTACCTCCGCCAAGGAGGTTATGTTTTCATCGGGGACCGGCGTTTATTTGTTTGTCTGTCTGTCTGTTTGTTTGTCTGTCTGTCTGTTAGCAAGATAACTCAAAAAGTAATGGATGGATTTCGATGAAATTTTCAGCGAATGTCGGGCATGACCCTGTAGAAAGTGGCAGAAAATGTGAACCGTGGAAAAGTAAAAAAATTGCATAAGATAGTTAGCTAAAAAATAGTCTTAATATAACTGCTTAATTCCAGCTTGCTCTAAACCAAATAAAAATGTGCAAATGCGGCAATGACAGATAACTTGTGTGAAAAGAATATTTACTTAGACTAGAAGAGTGATTTTACGTAAAGATTAAGTGTGGTTTTGTTTAACTTTAGAGTGTGTTTTTGCTTAATCCTTTAAAGAACGATTGTTTAGCCCTTAAAGTGTTTTAGTCAAGCTTATAGAGTAATGCTGTGTAAGAGTTTTACGTGTAATAGTTTCTGCGTAGAGCCATGTATAGGCAACATCTGGGTGCTGTGTCGGAATTTTAAGTGTGAAGAGTTGTGGAAAGCCACAGAAAAAGAAACAAGAGATAGACAAACAGCTGACTGTGATAAAAGGTGATAGATTGAGGTTCAGCTTGAGAAATACAAAAGTTTTGTATTGTTGTTGTATGGTAATTGCACAGTAATCGTCTAGAAATTTCACATTAATTATTTGTAATATGTGGTTTAAAAATATTATTACCATTAAATTGCATAGACAGACAAACAGACAGACAAACAAACAAACAGACAAACATACGCCGGTCCCCGATGAAAACAACCTTGGCGGAGGTAATGAGTAGTAAGGGTAACACTTACATTTATTAATTTAGCACTTTCATCCAATGCAATTTACACATGTAAATTATATATTCATATATTATAAAGTATATACATTATAACTTGTCAGGCTACTGCATGCTAGCCCAGCTCCTTATCCACTACTCTGCCCCACCTAATATTACTACTACTACCAGAGGGCGAGAGTGCATATGTTTAATAGTAGTATTCAAAGAGATAGTGGTAGAAAGTGGAGAGGAAGGACATGTGTGTAAGGCGTGTTGGCTTGTTAGATGTATTAGGAGAGGAGGTACATGCTAGAGTTGGGTCTTAGAGATAGAGAGGGATAACCAAGTGCTCTGGTATCACTTGGCATGCACGTGGACCTTTATATAAGCCTGCATGTGATCTACAGTGCTCTGTGTATTGATGTGTTTTTTTGTTATTTCCTGCACATGCAAAAACCTTGCATTTTACAGTATTTTGCATTATTTTGTAAAAACAATCCACATTTCTGTATTTCTGTGACAGCCTTTCCATAGGTGTCTCCTTCCCCCCATCTATCAAACATGACATTTTGGTGTCAGTTTGATTTATTGCCTGTGTGAAGTCATTACTGTTGATCAAATTACTAAACTATAGTAGTGTTTCTACAAAAGGAACCACCAAACTATTAGATTTTTTCTTTAAAGGAAGGAGCCATGCAAACTGATATCAGCCCCCTCCCTCCACCTTTCTCCCCTCTCACCCTCCACTTGTGTCTCTTTCTCATTCTCAGTTTCCCTGAGTGAGACAGTGATGGCCATTTCAGAGCTCCGTCTCCTAGTTTCATGTCACCACCATTGTGTCTCATTGTGTCTCCCCTGATGGGCAGCCACAGGGTAGTGGGCAGCCACAGTCCACACCACTGATCCCATCCACAGCTGGCCATCAGATCCACATCTCTGCTTGCACCCATGTGAGTGCTGTGCCACAAAGGATCTTGCTGTGAAAAGGGGTCCTGAAGGAGCAGCACTCGTGTTCAATGAGCCCTAACAAAAGCCTCGGCTACACTACAAGGTAAATAGCATGTCCTCTTTTGTGGAGTGGCGGGCCAGATAATCTGGCTCTTGTTGGGGAAGGGCGGGGTGTAGAGGGGAAGGGAGGGGAGGAGACTGAGGTGAGGGGGAGAGGGGGGAACTCTCAAGCTAATGAGGAGCTGTGTGCTCCTGAAGCTCAGGCTATACAGCACTACTGAATGAACATGATCAAACAGTGTTGCTTTTGCAGGCCCCACGCCTCTCCAATGTGACTAGTGTTACCACACATTATTTGACACAATAATGCGCCAAAACATGAAGAGGCTAAAAGTGAAGAGCTAAACTCTCAGAAAGAAACCCACAAAAAATGCAAACAGGACACTCTTCTTTTGTCCTTTACAGTATATGTATATTATGTCCTTACATCCTGCAGCGGAGGCCCCACACCACACATCACATCACATCACATCACATCACATCACATCACATCACAACTTAATCTAGAGAGATTAAGTTGAAAGAATGACCTGTCACTGAAGAAAGACTTTATCAATGTCAAGATGAAACACTTTTCTTTTAAACACACTTCTCTTTTTTGACATACTGAGGTCTTTCTGGGCAACAGCCAGACTCACCTGTGGAATTGCTGACAAAGGCGAGAGGAGAGCTGCAAGCATGAAGACATCTTTCTCTCTCAGGAGAGTCATCTTGCTGAAGGTGACACTCAACACAAGACCTGTGAGAAATCACACACATACACACACACACACACACACACACACACACACACACACACACACACACACACACGCACATAAGCAGTCAGTCACCTCTTTTAAAAACACTCCCCTTGAGAGAGGGCCTTTCATTGTGCGTCTCTGAATGCAAGAAAAAGGGTCCACTTTCAAGTCAAGGCACTCCCACAAGTCCCGGCCACTTGGAAGTGTTTTTTTCCCAGGGCTGGCCCACTCTATCTCAGCATCTTGGCACTGGATGAATGGAGGCGGCCACAGGGCCTCTGGAACCAGAGGGAAAGGAAATACTCTTGGACCTGTGTGATGTGTCTCAGTGTCTCTCGACCCCCCTTGAGGATAAGAGTGCACGCCGGTTGGACATACGAAGAAGAGGAGAAGAGGATAGCCTTGCTCTTAGACCTAACAGTAGGAGTACATGGTGTAATATGGCACACATCAAAAGAGACCAAAGAGCTCTCAGGGTGACTCGGTGAGGAGCACACTCCAATGGCCACACTCTCTGATGATAAAGCTTCTGCCAAACCGGTCTGTTAGTACCATTAACGCGACTGCATCTAAATCAGCCCTACCTAGTCTGGCTATCATACTACGCTAAATCTTTTAAGATTGAACATTAGTATGGGGAGTCTGCGCTTTATTTCTACTGCACAAGAGGTGTGATCAATGGGCATTGCTCAAATGACTCCGTATGCGGATAGTCCTTCAACCAATACAACACTGGCCGCAGATAAAGTATTTTTAGAGCTCCGTAGTTGTTTATGTGAACTTGTTTTGAACAAACATACACAACCATTTCAAAGTATTTCTGTTATTAAGGAAAAATAAGTCAAACCTTGTTTGCTGTTTGTTAATATCTAGACAACATTCAATGTTGAGTGTGTGTGTGTGTGTGTGTGTGTGTGTGTGTGTGTGTGTGTGTGTGTGTGTGTGTGTGTGTGTGTGTGTGTGTGTGTGTGTGTGCATGTGTGTGTGTGCACAGTTGCCCAAGTGGTGTGTGTTACCTGATGGAGGAGCAGGAGTCTCCACAGGTGGGGCATTTCTCACAGGTGTCTCCTGATGCTCCGGCCACAGAGCAGACACAGCTCCCGCACACACACGCCCCCTTGCCACTGCACACGGCCCCGTCCGCCGACACACACCTGTCCACGCTGGTGCTGCAGTTGCAGGACTCACCCATCCAGCCATGGTGACACACACACTCTCCACAGTCACACTCACCATGGCCTGGGAACCCAAAGGACATAATACACACACACACACACATACACCCAGCACACACACACACACACACACACACACACACACACACACACACACACACACACACACACACACACACACACACACACACACATATACACACACACACACACACACAAACACACACACACACACACACACACACACACACACACAATAAGTGAATGAGGATAAGATGCACGGAATTGTACCAAAACTCTCTCTCACTTTGTGTTTCCTTTCTTCTTTTCTATTTAAAGTGAAAGTGAACCCATAACCACAACAGGACAAGATGGTCTGAACGTGTTCCAACTGCAGCAGTTCACCACATGTCTGTCCACCCCTCTAGGAGCTCTGTGTGAACGCACGTGGTAATTTGCTGTGTTATCATTTCATTAACATTCCACAGGGGGGAGTGGGTTGGTCTCAATTACATTCACCCCTCTTGTTTTCACGGAAGCAGAGAAACATTTTACCACTTCAGCAGGTCTGGGTTTAAATCAAAGGCACTTTCACGTGTATCAAGATGTGTGTGTGTGTGTGTGTGTGTGTGTGTGTGTGTGTGTGTGTGTGTGTGTGTGTGTGTGTGTGTGTGTGTGTGTGTGTGTGTGTGTGTGTGTGTGTGTGTGTGTGTGTGTTTGTGCGTGTGTGTGTGTGTGTGTGTGCAATGTGGGTTGTGTATTTATTTTGTGTGGGTTTTTTAGAACGCCGGTCATTATCGGAAAATAAGTCCCGACAGGATGAACAGAACCCCAACGTGCAGCGGAGGGGTTTGGCTTCGTCCTGAAGGGTCTTATTTTCCGATAATGACCGACGTTCTATACATTATCCCGCTTATTATACGGCTACTTACCAAAACGAGAAAAGAAACTTAACTCAATGTGTCTTTAGCAATGACTTGGCTACCGTTTTGTGGCTTCCGCTAGAACTAGCAAAATAAATAGTTCGCCACAGTTGACAATTGTTAGGTGTTGCCTGGCAACATACTTAGTAGCTGAGTTTCACTTTCAATGAAATTCCATTGCAACCAGCGAACGGATTTGTTGCGGATTGATATGAAAGACGTGAATTAGAAGCACAAAACCCATTGCCATTGACAGCGGTCATTATATACTTTGCAGCAGTCATTATATAGATTTAACAGACCTCCGAACATTGGGAAGGCCCATTCATGTCAATGGAACTTTCTGCAGCACTCTGAAGAGCCATGTAATAAACAGTATTAATACATGGATATAGAATATTTCATATCTTGACAACGTATACATTGTTCTGTGTGTTTGCCATAGAGAATATACAGTATCAATGTGTTGCTTGAGTTTGTATGTGAATATTTGTGTGTGTGTGTGTGTGTGTGTGTGTGTGTGTGTGTGTGTGTGTGTGCATGCTGCGTGCTTGTTTGCCACCATCACGATGATTACTGACTGACCCCCACAGAGTTCTCCTCTGAATCGAGGGCAGGAGAAGTCATCACACTCGCAGTAGCGGCCATACACACGGCCAAAGCTGGATGGGTAGCACAGGCACTCCCCACAGAAACACATGCCCTGACCACTGCACACCTCGGCCTCTTCATCCACTCTGCAGGGAGTGCAAAGATCAGTCAGAAATCCCCTCTAGAGGGCGTGGTAGTGAGACAAGTTACAAATGATCAGCAAAAAATCTCTTTCATCCTGCGCTTGTTTAGCCAGATCTCCTTCATGTAGCTGGAGGACTTACCTGCAGTCGCTGCTC
Organism: Sardina pilchardus; assembly: GCF_963854185.1. Classification (NCBI taxonomy): domain Eukaryota; kingdom Metazoa; phylum Chordata; class Actinopteri; order Clupeiformes; family Clupeidae; genus Sardina; species Sardina pilchardus. The sequence continues at coordinate 29,807,799 of NC_085016.1, read as the reverse complement.
TGGGCCTTCTCCTCTGTGCACTCACACCTGGGCCCCATGTAGCCAGGCTCGCACACACAGATGCCGCAGGTGAATGTGCCATGGCCGCAGTCGCTGCCGTTGGCCTGCGGGGCGTGTTGGCAGTCGCAGGTGCACAGGGACTCCAGCTCCACCTCCAGGGCCTGCTGCATGCCCACCGGACGGATGTGGAAATGCCGCGGCCCTGGCAGGCACTTGCTCAGCTGTAACGTCACGTTGAACGTCACCTGAGAGGGGAAATCAAACTCACGTCATGTTCTTTTTACTGTAAAGATATCCCAGTTGAATTTTACATTCCAGTTCAGTATTTGTTTAGATATTTAGAGTTTAGTTCAGTTTGACATTCATTTTGATGTAATTCTTATTTACTATTATGCTAGCTATTTACAGTATAGTAAAAAACAAATGTCTGGGGTGGGGGGGGGGGGGTTGCCTTTATTTGGATAGGACAGAGAAGTGTGACAGCTAAGTTAAGTGAGAGGGAAAGATGGGGTGGGATCAGGAAATGATCAAACCCAGTCAAATTCAAACCTGGGCCATGAGCACTTGGACCCGAACATTGTATGGACACTGTTGAATAATTAAATATTTTAAAGGTGAACTATGTAAGTTTTTTTTTTAGCTTAATTTGCCTTAACTAATCAGCTTCGGAGTCATTGAAATGGCTATTTGACTTATTTCGGGTTGAATGACGGCTGTCTCACTTCTCCCTAGCGCCTCTGAGCGGAAAAACCACGAATGCAAGTTTGTGCCACCGGGACGGCCTCCCGATCATGCTCATGAAAAGGCAGACTGACCAATTGAGGAGTGTTGTAAAATATACAGTACATGCTAAAGCTGTAGGGGAAGCTCTGCAGAGAAACCTGCGAGCGTAAAACGAGCGAAAACGATTGCCAATGAAATGAAATTGCCAAACCTGCATAGTTTCCCTTTAACATTTTAATATTGTGTGGATAAATGTTGAAATTAGTATTTTTAATTCAAGTGATTCATCAGCAAAGATTTGATTCACTCACACTCAATTTCTTTTTAACTCACAATAGCAAGATAAGAAAATGTATTTTTATGAAAGTCTGTCTGTCTGTTTTTCGCATATTTGTCAAATGATTTTGTCGTTGTTTGGATAAGAAACGCAAAAGATGTTGTGAAATATATCCATAAAAGAAACACTCATTGACTCTCGCTGCTCTACACTCCCCAGTCTGTGTATTTGTGTGTTATTCGCATATCTGTCAAACTGTTTGTCTGATTGATTTCAAACTAGGCAGGTGCCTTGCTATGAATACACTGGTAAAAGAAGCACACATTGGCTTTTGCCACTCTACTGTAGCCACTCTCACACAGCACAGCACAGCACAGCACAGGACCAAAGACAGAGAGGGTAAACAGAGTTTTTTTTTTCAGATTTCAGACACGTCAACAAACATGTATATGCAGAGGCTAACAATAAATATATAGCCTTAACTCAATTTTAACTCATTTTGATCTGTAAAAATATAATATGCAGCCATGCCTAAATTGAATTCTGCACATTTATTATTGGCTATTGTATTATAATATAATATTCAATATTCATTACTGAATGCTTAACTGTAACAATGCTTTTCCATATCCTATTTTTAAAGCAGACTGTACCTTCAGGCATGTAATTGGGCTACGTTTTTTTACAGGATGTTTGAATGGGCACTGCACTAGTTTATATCAATTACATTTAATATATTTAATTATATACAATGTTTGCCTCTAGTAAGGTTTCCTCATTTTTCACAAAGTGGCAGCAATCAGCAGTCAATTCCCTTCATGCCCACAAGACACGACAGGCTCAGATATTAAACTCCTACAACCTCTGGTGGCTGCTGGAACATCTTTTTCAGCATTCACGCCTCTCTCTGAGAGTAAAGTTTCTTGAATCCTGACATGTAGTCGTCCTACCACATGCACGATGGACCCTATACCTACAGGCCTGCTTCAGTCCATCAGCCCGACTATAACACAAGCTATTACACATGTGATCAATTCTTCCCTAACCTCCGGCACGTTTCCAGCAGCATGCAAAATGGCCCAGGTTACACCTTTACTTAAGAAAACCTCACTCAACGTGGCTCAAGTTGAGAACTTTCCTATCCAAAGGTATAGACCAAGCAGTTTCCAAACAAGTCTCTGAATTCCTTTCACAGAACAATCTTCTGGATCCAAATCAATCTGGGTTCAAAAGCGGCCACTCCACTGAAACGGCTCTGCTGTCTGTAACAGAAGCCTTAACACTTCCAGGTCTGAGGCCTTTCAGACACTCTGAGGCAGTTTGCTACAACTGCATAACCAAAGAGCTATCATGAACATGAGGCATGGTTGTGCCCTCCTTCATATGAAAATCTTGAACTTAGAAATAGTCACAAAAAAATGGGTGAATTAGAACAAAGCCTACTTGTGATGTCAATATCGCAAAGCCATTAAAGTTAAATTGTGGTCGCCATTTAGTCAAAAGGACCATTTCAATAACCAGCCTAAATATAAGGTTTTAATTGGGCTGTGTCCTCTTTAAAATGTTTAACATGTTGTAAGTCACTTTGGTTAAAAATCGTCAGCCAATGTAATATAATGTAATAACTATCTTAGTTCTACTACTTTCTGTGACAACAGGTGAAAAAGTGTACTATAAATGTCACCCACCCACTCACACTCCTTTAGTCTCCATTCTGAATCAGCCAGCTCATGTTGTTATATAACTCAGACACCTACCCAATCAGAGAGCTGTTCAACAGAGCCAAGGGTCAATAAGCTTTGCAAACAGCACACACACTCAGGAGAAATACACAGGACTGTATAAATTGAACGTGACTGCAATCACATTTCGCCTGGATTCCTTTGTTTCTGTCCTGTTTGCTTTAGAGTTTTCCCACTTTATCATATAAATACTAGATAACCACTGTATCTATACCAGTATCTCATTTTTTGTGAAAGACACATATACGCACAGATACACACACACAGAGACACATGGATACACACACAAACACACAAACACACACACACACACACACACACACACACACACACACACACACACACACACACACACACACACACACACATGCACCTTTCATATGATCAAGCCCGCAAATGCATCTTTTGTGTGCTGGCTCTGTACCTCCTCATCTCTCTCCCATCCACTGCTTGGCTACATTTCCTGACCATCCGGGCAACACCCTCCTTATTCCTCAATGTCCCCATAGTCTTTGCTGCCCAGACAGGCTATAATCTCGGTTTCATTTACTGTAGATAAAGGATTGTCTGTTTATGAATAAATGGAAACGGTGTTTCTTTGTGTTACGATAAATGCAAAAGATTTGGAAGAGGCCATTTTGAGGAGAGCTGGACGAGATGATACATTGTAGCCCTGCTCTAAGCACATCTTGTTCTGTATCCTTCACCTTTAGAATGACACTTACTTTTGAAAAATAAAACCCCAAAACATTCTGTTACATTCTGCGTGCACACACACAAGTGGGCAAATAAGCAATTTGTAAAATTTGTAATTTCACAATTTCAGAAAACATATACATTTCTAGGTTAAGTTATTTATTGAATGTTGCTTTGTCAGTAATCTATACAATTTAGACGTCACAGTAATTGCCAGAAAGAAAAGTTGTGTGAAGGATCTAAGAATTTTGTAGCACTTCTTTTCTGCACAGCAGAAAACACTTCCTGAAAGCCAACATACCATGTCACCAGCTTTGACGTTGGAACAGCGCTTGTGCCCTGGGTGAACACTGCCATCCTGGCACATGGCAGTGAAAGAGAGCTGAAGGTCCTCTGTGTCCCCCAGAACTTCCAGGTCAATCTCAGAGCGCAGCTCCTGCATGGACACCAATTTGCACACACACACACACACACACACACACACACACACACACACACACACACACACACGCACATACACAGAGAGACACATATACACAACATTATCTTCCTATCTAACATTTACAAATTATTTTAGAGATAATAATGCATGTAAACAGCATACAAATAAAATATCCATTCAAATGAAGTCATAAAGATTGGAATAACTATGGAATAGATAGTTCCCCTTTTCACATTCACATTCTCTTTCCCTTAGTTGTCTGCGGTGTGCAAGCCGCAGCCATGGGAAGGAGAAAAGAGGAAGCAGTCCCAGTGTCACACCATGTAGCTCCATTCATATTCATATTTCCTCAAAGTAGTCAATCAATCTCATAAAAAAGGATTCATAGCTGCTAATTTAATTCAATAATATAATGAATACAGCAAATGTAACCCTAAAAACATACACTCAAGCAATTTAGTGAGATTTGCTATGAGCATGTCACCATCTGTATTTTGAAATACATTTTAATACATGATTTCAGTAGGCTTCTAGTCGGTACTGTTATGGTTGTAGCATGATCAGACATTTGAAGTGAGATTTGCAGCTGGCAGCAAAGCAAAGCTAAGTAATGGTGACACCTCACAGGCTATGTGGGACATGAGGGATCATGTTTGGTCAGATGCATCAGGAAGAAGGAAATTATGTGTCAACACATAACAATAAGCTCAACATACAGCATGCATTCAATGTCTGCATTCTCCATTCTGCATGCTGATGAACTGCATGTGTTCAGCATGCAGACAAGAGAAGGCCAACACTGACTCACATCTGAAAGCTTTGAGACATTATTCTGGAAGGGTGCACATTAAACACACACATTCTCCACACATAGTTCAGCACATTTTTTCTCATTCTCTCTTCCTCTTTCTCTTTCTCTTTCTTTCACAGAGACAAACACTTTCTTGTTTACAGAAAAGGACAGGACTTGTGAACAAAGTGTGGAAAGAAAATCCAATAGAGATAAAGGGAGAGAGAGCGAGAAATGACAGATATAGCAGGCAAGAAACAGATCAAACAGAGGGTAGGACATGTATGGGCTTGCTGCTCACTAAGATGGAGCCCATGAGGATGAGGTTGTGTAAAAAGAGGAGGTAAAAGAGAGATGGGGGCGGAGGAAAAGTGGTGAGGCCCAGGTCACCAGAAACACACACACACACACACACACACACACACACACACACACACACACACACACACACACACACACACACACACACACACTTTCAAATTACCCTGGCAGCATGTGTACTAATGTGCTTGCCTATTTTTTTTGTTTTGTTTCATGTCAGATATGTTCATACAAAGCCATTTTAAACCAATATATGGAGACAAACACATACCTACTACACAAAATAGGCTACACACAAAAAATACACAGAGACACACAAACATACGTTGTAATGAGCGTATAAGGGTGATGACCTCTCACCTTATAAGCTGTCATGATAAGTTCCTGGATGTTCCTGGAATCTTCTTCCAGTTTGCCAACTGTGGCTCCAGGTATGAAATGTGCATAATGCTGAAAACACACACACACACACACACACACACACACACACACACACACACAATACAGAGGTGATCTCAGAGTTACAGCTGTCTTTGGAGGAGGTCCACTGCAGCATGGCTAGAACATTAACTGTATTGTTTTTGCTTTGCTTAAAGTTGGACCCAGCAATGGAAGCTTGTGTGAACTTGTCCTGTGGCAGAGCTATTTGGATGTTAAGTGAATCATGGAATCTACCCTCAGCGAAACATGCCGATATTGTTTCCTCCAACAAGGCTCTCACATTTCAGGAAACACATCCAAAAGAACACACATACATATCACATAAAGGTAAGCAGAGGGGTGTTGTTCTCACCTCATAGTTTTGTCTGACTTTGTCAGTCACTGCAAATATGAGCAGGATGTTGTTCTCCACCACTTTCTCTATCAGCTGCCCTAAGGTAGGATACTCCTGAATGTGCCGAAAGCAAAACAGCCAACATGCTCAGCATAAGTTGGCGTGTCAAAGAATAATTCGCAACTCAGTGAGAGGCTTTGAACGCAATTGGCTATGGCTATGGCTATGGCTATGGCTATGGCTATGGCTATGGTTATTTAGCAGACGCCTTTGTCCAAAGCGACATACAAATAAATAGCAATACAAATTAAATAACAGTGAACAATTACAAAAAAGGGAGAATAGCAATATTATCAATACAACAATCATTTAAGCACTAATCTAATGAGAAATAAAACAATGAAATGACAAAAGCAATCAAATAAGTCACTCAGTTAATTATGTAATAACAATAACTATAGCAAGGTATGGCTAAATTTAAGGACAATAGCAGAATAAATGTAAAATTTTAACAATGGACAAATTATAACAAAACAAAACTATTATACAAACCATAACACATAACAAACACTCAAAAGACTAAGTGCATATTAAACAAATATGCCTTAAGACCCCTCTTAAAAGATCCAAAACTGTTGCTTGAACGGAGAGCACTGGGCAACTCATTCCACCAACACGGAACCACTGAAGAATAGGATCTACAGATTGACCTAGCATGTATGGTTTGTCGACATAACAGACGCTCCTCAGAAGATCGCAATGGGCGGTTGGGAATGTACATCTTCATCAAAGAACTGAAGTAGCTAGGAGCAGATCCAGTCAGTGTCCTATAGGCCAGAGTGAGAGATTTAAATTTAATTCTGGCTACTATAGGGAGCCAGTGGAGAGTAACTAGGAGAGGGGTTACATGTGTCCTCTTTGGCTGATTGAAGACCAGTCGTGCTGCAGCATTCTGAATCAACTGTAGTGGTCTTAATACGCAAGCAGGTAGGCCAGCTAACAGGGAATTACAGTAGTCCAGCTTGGAGATAACCATTGCCTGTACAAGAAGCTGAGTGGAATCTTGTGTCAGATAAGGTCTGATCTTCCTAATGTTGTACAGGGTATACCGACATGACTTTGCAATTGAGGCAACATGCTCAGAGAAAGTAAGTTGGTCATCAATTATGACACCCAAGTTACGTGCCGATCTAGTTGGAGTCAATGAGGATGAATCAAGCTGGATGTTCATCTGTTGGGGAATGGCTGTTTTTGCTGGAAACACCAAGAGCTCAGTTTTGGAAAGATTAAGCTGAAGGTGCTGATCCTTCATCCAGATTGAAATATCCTTCAGGCATGCAGAGATCCGATGGGAAACACTAGAGTCCTCAGGTGGGAAGGATAGGAAAAGTTGAGTGTCGTCCGCATAGCAATGATATTCAAATCCATGAGAGCGAATAATCCCACCTAAAGAAGTGGTGTAAATAGAGAAGAGGAGGGGCCCTAATACTGATCCTTGAGGGACTCCTGTAGTGAGGTCATGAGACTTTGATATCTGTCCCTGCCAAGACACGCTAAAAGAACGCCCTTTAAGGTAAGATTTGAACCAGTCAAGAGCTTTCCCAGAAATTCCCAGTTCATATAGTGTAGAAAGGAGAATGTCATGGTTAACCGTATCAAAGGCTGCAGATAAATCTAACAGAATTAACACTGATGACTGAGCAGAGGACTTAGCTACTCTCAATGCTTCAGTCACAGATAGAAGAGCAGTTTCAGTAGAATGACCACTCTTGAAACCAGACTGCATAGGGTCTAGTAGGTTATTCTGATAGAGGAAGTCACACATTTGCTTGAAGACCACTTTCTCCAAAACCTTTGACAAGAAAGGAAGAAGGGAGACAGGTCTGTAGTTCTTCACATCAGTTGAATTAAGTGTACTTTTCTTCAGCAAAGGTGTAATTCTTGCCTGTTTAAAAGAAGAAGGAACTATTCCAGAACTGAGTGAAGTATTAAATACATGTGTGACTGCCGGTATAATAGCGGGTGCTATAGACTGCAGGAGAGTAGACGGGACAGGATCCAAAGGGCATGTGGTTGGACGGCTTCGCTGAAGCAGTTGAGAGACTGCTTCCTCATCAAGAGGAGAGAAAAAGTCCAATGATGGCATCATGTTAACACCAGGCAGAGTCCTTCTTACAGGGTCATCAAACTGAGCACTTATCTTAGCAACTTTCTCAGTGAAAAATGTTGCAAAGTCATCTGCTGACAGTGAAGAAGCTGCTGGCGGTGGTGGAGGATTGAGAAGAGACTTGAATATAGAAAAAAGTTTTCTGCTGTCAGTGGCGTTCTCAATCTTACTCTGATAGTATGTTCTTTTTGCAAGTGTGACAGTGGATGAAAAAGATGAAAGCATAGACTGGTATTTACTAAGATCATTTCTATCTCCAGATTTATGCCATTTCCTTTCAGCAGCTCTAAGTTCCTTGCGAACTGAGCGTATACTGTTTGTCAGCCATGGATGGCGAGGTTTAGAACGAGTGGGTCTTGTGGAAAGAGGACATGCTATATTCAGACAGGATGCCAGTGTAGAGCAAAGAGTCTCTGTAGCGTCATTAACCTCATTAACCGCAATTCTACAGCAGAACAGGGATTTTCCTATTCAGACTACAGTAGCATCTGCTAATAAGGCTGAATTGTGTAGCATTCATTCAATTCATTCAATACTATCCTAGTGATAGTGAATGCATTTATGTCCGCTTGATACCAGAACAGATTTGAAATGCCCTTTCCGCTCTGCTTCAGAATATCCATTCAAGTTAAAGGGCAGCAGACTTCACCTTACCAGCTGGGCTGCCATGGAGTACTCATTGTTGCTGTCCAAGTGGCACTGGCCATCGTTAGGGAGTACAATGCCAGCCATTTTGCTGTCCATCCCGAAGTGGGAGTCATCGTCGCTGACAAACACCAACAAACGCATGGAGTCATTCCTCCAGCCGATCTTATCCTCAAAATGAAAGTAAATGCACTTCATTTGCATATGCCCATATTATGTCAATGTATCATAGTATATCATAACTATATCCTTATAGGCTACAATATATGTATTATAGTGTAAGGTAGGCCTACTAACAAAAATGCCACATCTATATCTATCGATATATTCTGTCATTATGCCTACCCCACAAACTGCTGCCTGCATGATGGCATCAAAGCCACACTCTGGCATGTCATTGTTTGCAGATACTTGCTGCTTGGAGACAATCTCACTGAACTTCTGTGTGCTGCTGGTCAGAGACAGAACATGCCTGTACCCAAAGGCTGGCAGACATGTGTTATCTATACCCCTGGAAGAGAGAGGGGGAGAGAAAGAGAGAGAGAGAGAGAGAGAGAGAGAGAGAGAGAGCAGTATTAATAGCAAGAAAAAAACCAAATAGTCAATCCAGTTTTTTATCTTCAAAATGACACACAGAATAAAAGTAGGCATAATCTTGCCCATATCATTGCTTAATTAAAATAGTATCAAAGGTACAGCCAATGCGATGATTTATATATTTGCTCAAACATGTTCAATTCTTTGAGCAAAATGCAAACAACAGATAGGCCTGCTGATTACAAATATGAATGTGTAAGTTTAGGTGAAATGCTAAATTATTAAATGCAATTTGCTTTGTTTGCAAGCAGAATATGTACCAGCATGGATTCTCCAGTTCCTCTTTGGTGATTTTGATGAAGGGTAGCACAGGTTTTTCTACAAAGGACCCAAAGCCAAGCCTGAATTTACTGGTAAGCTTGGCCATTGCCTTGGAGAGAGTGGACCCTAGGTTCTTGATCATTTTCAAGTCATCAAACATGGATGCAGAGAGGTCCATGAGGTAGTAGAGGTCCACTGGGTAGTCCTCCGTTTGCTGGACTTTGATTTGAAGCGTTATGTTACTGTCTGAAAACAACATAAAATGAATGTAATTAAATAAAGAATTTACACATAATCACATGATTACAAATCACTGAGTTAACAGAGTTAAAACGTGTGCCTTACAAAAAGCTATACCACATTACTAGTTTAGGTAAAATGTACTCAACATAATATCAGTTTAAATTATTAATTATGCAACAAATAACTAATACCAGTTGTAGTGGTTATAGGCTCATGTGTGGGCTAACCTACCTGGCCGCAGCTTAACTGATATCCTTTGAGGTGCTATGTGCGTACGGTTTCCATCGCCGGCTTTCCCTAAGGAATTATTCAGCTGAACCTCCATGCTAGAGACTGGGAACTCCACAAAGCTGCGCAAGCATCCCTTCTGTTGGAGAGCCTCTTCAGTGTCGCATCGCTCACTCACTGAAAACATTTCTGTGAAGTTCTGTAAAAACGATTTGATTGTTAACCTTCTTTACCATCTAGCTTAAATATTTTACACTTCGGTAAAACATGTGTGCAACAGTTTTGCACTGGCCTACCTCTTGCGTGCACCAAGCACACTGGGGGCCCAGCTGAAGACAACGGTCACAAGTCACTGCGCTCCCAACTGAACACGTCCCTAGACCAGAAAGCGACACAAGCAAGACAGTCGTGGTCAGGACGTGGTTTCTCAGTCTCGCAACAACAGTTTCTCACGAACCAGCGAACCAAAAAAACGATAGATCAGATGACATGTAGTGTATCCAACGTTTTCTCATATCTCGAGCGTGTCAAAACATGCAGAGAAATTAGCATTTTTTACAATAGGTATCTTTCATTTTATAGGCTACTTAAAAAGCTGGTAGCCACACTAATGTTGTTGTATCAGATGTCACACATTAATGTTGGCTATTAGTGGTTGCTTTTATCTTACCTTCGACAGATCGGTAGCAGTACTGTAGAATAAAGCCAAGAAAAACCAGTGCAATACCCATTAGTCCTTACGGTTTCAGCTGAAATAGGTGAGAAAAACAAAATTCGTCTTAGTTTTCTTACATCCACTATTGTGGATATCTACGCTAAATGGTTCAAACTTAACCTTGGTGGTATGGAACCAAATGTCTCCCGTTGAATGCAACGCAAGAGTCTCCCTTCTTCTGACATACTTACCTGCCCAACCTTTTATGTTCACTTCCGGACAGGTGAGAGCATGAGTCCAGAATGCGTTTTCGTTGTAAGGTGCACACAAGGGGTGGAGTGAGATCTTCTGTATGCACATACAGCCTAAGCGTGTGTCATAGCCTACCTTCAATAGAAACCTATAAATTGCTAAATGTTTAGGTCCATAAACAAATGCCAAGCTGAATGATCTCCAAGCCTTTATTTTTTAACTAAAATGACGCATGGTATGTTTCAATCATCTGATTGGCCTTTATGTAACTTAACACTCATTCACGCGATTCGTAACTCATAGCTGTACTGACGTAGTGTAAATTACTGAATTAAAATTATTTTGAATAGATCCAGTGTGATTATTTTCTATGCAACTTATGCTCAACAGATACTGATCGAACGATTTGTATGATCTTTTCGATAAGACAATATAGTCTACTGTGTGTGACACACACACACACACACACACACACACACACACACACACACACACACACACACACACACACACACACACACACAGAGAGAATTTAATTAATTTTTCAAAAACATATAATAGAATAGGCTATATAGGCTACTTGTTTGATCCCGTAATGGATATTCGGTCTCTGCATTTATCCCAATTCGATAATTAGTGAACACACACGGCACGCAGTGAAGGTGTGAGGTGAAGCACACACTAACCCAAAGCAGTTATCACGACTGCCATACATCTATTTTCAATGGAAGAGGAGTTGTGATTGATTTTTCCAAGATTAGGCCTATTCAGCCTATTCATTTATTTATTTTCTATCTGGTCGTTATAACCTAATGTCTGAATTTGTCATAAGTCATACTGAGCACCATTTATGGACAAGCTACTGAAAAACATTGTATCATACTTTATTTAAAGGTAATAAGTGATAAAGGCACACTATTGTTTTACTTAGGCTACAGGGGAATATAAAAACATCATGATATGACGCATATCAAGGCAAGCTAACAGGTGCGTCTGAGCGAGTGTGACAGGGGAGACCACGCCTGCCTGCATAGACCGTGAGTCAATATGTCTCCTTCAGCAGCCTCGGGGAAACTAGAGGTCCCTGTTAATAGTTAACGCCGAGGAACCTACATGAAGTCTGCACAAGTTGGCAAATTAAAAATCCGTTTTTAAGTGACTGGAACAAATGTAATGATTAACATCAGAAGTAATGTTAGCAGATGTCAGTAACACATTGAAAACATGCAAATTTGCATTGTAAACAATTGTTTTTATATTCACCTCTGACATGATGGGTTTGTCTTGAATTACTCTCAAATACAGAGAGAGAGAGAGAGAGAGAGAGAGAGACTATACTCTGATAGCTAGACACTAGACAGACATATTATGCATACACGAAGATAGACAGACAGAGAGAACACGTGAGAGAGAGAAAATAAAGAAAAGAGAACAGGTGAATGAGAGAAAGAAAGGAAATATGGAGGGGGTGAGTGACTACAGCTGGTTTATCAGGAACAGGTGGTATGTTGTAGCAGCTGTGGCATCCAATTCCTGTATTATAAGTGATTCCTCAGGAGCATGTATCCATACGCCATAGGAAATCTGGGAGGGGGTGGGGGGGTATATTATCCCATTACTAAAATAGACTTTGCCGCCTACCCCTGAATGTCAGACAGGTGCAGTCATCCCCTGGTCAAATTCCAGCCTGTACTATTGTTTATTAAATCCCATTCATTAAGATCAATATGATCCACACCTCAGCTCTCCTTTCCTGCTCTGTCCTTTACTGCATCTTTTTGTTATTGCTTTCCTCTTGTACTGTCCAACACCCATGACATCTCCCTTGCCTGCCCTTTCCTTTTTATCACTCCTCTCCCCTGCCCCTTGGAACTTTTTCTCCCCTATCCATTCTCTCAATCAGCTTCGTCAGTAGGGTGTATTACCTGAAGCCCAGTGAAGACTGACTTTTACAAACGGTGGTATTGTCATCTGTATCCTGTTCATACATCATATTAATAACTGTAATGTTACCCTTAATGTCTGTTAATTCCCTTTACCATTTACAATATCAAAGCCACTGTCATTACTTACATAGTACACATTTCTCACTTTTTCATTCACATTTTGAAGGGTGAATGTCTCTACGCACTGAATGAATGAGCATTCTGGCCACAGACAAGGAGCCAAACATAGTCAGCTTTCAGGCTGCTGTGAAAGGTCCACAGCTGTAAGCATTGGGTTGTATGTCTCTGTCCAGATGTCCATTAAGCATTACATCATTTTATATGTGTTTGTGTGTGTGTGTGTGTGTGTGTGTGTGTGTGTGTGTGCTTCCATGTGAAATTAATTTCCTCCTCCACATGTCCGTATTCTGACACTGAAAACGGTTTCTTTTCTCCATCTACTGGGAATCCCTTGCATAATTTATACTACAAACACACACACACACACACACACACACACACACACACACACACACACACACACAATAATAATTCATGCTAGAACACAGTGTGGCCACGACAGCTCTAGCCTTTTAGCTGACTTCCATGATCTCTGAGATGTGCGGCTGTAATACAGCTACACACACACACAAAACTGACCAAACACGTATACACACTTACACACACACTCACCGGCAGAGCCCTCCTCCGATACCATGCTGTCCCTGGCGCTGCTCGCTGTTTGTGATCAAAACACAAAGACGCTCCCTCCTCCTCCACCACCTCCACCACCACACCACCTCCCTCTTCAGTTCCCCCAACACACCGCTCCACACCAGCAGAAAAATAGGCTGTCAGTTCAGTGCGCTGTCCCCTGGTCTCTATGCCCTGGGCGTAGTAGCGCGGCTTCCATTGGCTTTGCACAGAGAAACAGTAGACCTGATGTAGCACACAACTTTATGAAGCATGACAGACACACACACAAAGAGACACACAGGGCTCTTGTTGTGTGTGTGTCTCTCTCTCTCTCTCTCCAGACCAGAGTTCGCCCACCACCGGCCGTTCAGCTTCCCCCCTCCTGCTCCCCCTTCTCTCCATGTCTGCTTGCCGGGCTGGGCTTTGAATGATGGCAGCAACTGTTGGCGTTCTGCCCAAGTCCCGGTGCCCCCTTCATTACTTACAGAGAGAGAGAGAAAGAGAGAGAGAGAGAGAGAAAGAGGACGAGAGGGAGGGATTGAGATAGAGTGGGAGGGGTAGAGAGAGATACGAAAAGATTGAGAGAGTGAGAGAGTGTTAGAGAGGCCATTGTGCAGATTGACAGGCCAAGTGTGTTTGTGCGTAGTAGCGTAGGAGAGCGTCGGTGTTGCTGTTGCTATGCGCATGTGGAAGCGCAAGAGAGACAGAGGAAGTGATAGACAGTCTGGTCTATGTGCTATTGCATCAGGTGCTAAGGGAAATTTTGTATGTGTGTGTGCGTGCTTGTGTCACTTCTCATGTAATAAGTTGTGACGTGGTTGGTTTAGATGACGTTTTTTGTCTACCACATTAAATGTCAACTGTGACATGGTTAGCATGAGCTAACCTGGATATTTTCATGAGTGGAGGAGGATTCATTAAAATACTGAAAGTCTGTGACATTTCTACCGCCATCTCCTCTCCTGGCTACTGCTTCAGTAATGTATGTGGGAGTGTGTGAGGGAGCAAGTGACAGAGAGGGAGAGACAGAGAGAGACAGAGAGAGAGAGAGAGACAGAGAGGCAGACACTAAAATACCCATCCTTTACACTGCTATACGAGACCAAAATACTAAGACCACAAAGAGTCCAATGTTTTGACATATTTAGTCAAATTATTCCAAATTTCATCACACTGTAAGAGCAGAAGAAACTCGCAATATTTTTAGGAGAGGATCACCAAACACCTGCCAGACACTACCATCTTCTGTTTATTCGATTTGTTTTATATGTTGTATGTGTACACACAATGGTTATTGTTTTTCTGACAAATTAAAATTTTCGCATGGTATGTGAGTGTGAACGCGTGTGCATGTGTTTGCTTGTGTGTGTGTGTGTGTGTGTGTGGTGTGTGTGTCCATCGGTTTGCTTATATTCTTCATCACACATACTGTTCTTGATTCTATGTGATTTCATGTTCTGATGTTTTCTAAAAGTATTGTTTATACTTACGTTGTGAATGGCCATGCCAATGAAGCTTTTCTGGAATGAATTGAACTGAATTGATAGAAAGAGAAAGACAGAACACACACAACACACGACACACATATAGGATGAAAATCTGTGACTGTAAACACAGCCATGTAATATTACATATATCTTGTAGTACAACTCAGTAAAACTCTTTGTCAGTCAGCCTGTCTGATGGTTTCACTGCTAACCCATATGTGAATGTACATCTGTCTTCCCAGGTGAGGATCAGCCACAGCTCACCGTCTAACTGCAGTTTTCAGATCCGTATGGCTATCCCCAGTCTTGTGACTCTTTGATTCTCAGTACAAAAGTGACATTTCTCGGGTGGTGGAGGGGGGACATCCACTGCAGCCACGGGGAACTGAGGAGGCATTGTTTGAGGAAGCGCCTGCTTGAATTCCACTCGAAATGAATAAGCAGCCCACCCAGCCACCCCCTTTCCTCTTCCCAGATGCCCGTTCAGATTTGGGTGCTAAGACTCTCTGACTCTACCGCCTCCCACCACCACCACCACCATCACCACCACCACCCTGCCCTGCACCCCTCACCCACCATCCTGCTCCAGCCCAGGCTGTGCCCACCCTGCCCTTGACCCTCCCAGTGGGACTCAAGCCATGTGTCCCGCTCAGCTGTGACTTAGACAGAGACCGAGATAAAGAGAGAGATAAAGAGAGTGATAGACAGAGACAGACAGGGATATCAGTGTCATACGCTTACAAAAAGGACAATATGACTTTACCATGCATGTGTATTTTCTTTTTCTTTCTTTCATCTATTTCATTCTTGTTCAGCATGCTTCAAGTATCAATTCATTGACAGCAGTTGCTATGATTAATGGAAATAGCTATCTTAAGTTGAAGTTGAACTTTAACAAAAGACAGAGAACAATGTCTGTTTGTATTGTAGGTATTTGGATTCAGAATCAAATCAGAAATCATTATAGTCATTATACAAAAAGTACAAGATTTGCTTGTGCAGCCCCTAAGACACTGTATATAAACATGCATTTATGTATAATAAGTATGAATGTGTGACATTTAAGCATAGAATGTAAGAATGTGTTAAAAATAGGGGAGAGATATGAATCATGTCAATGGCCTGTTAAATGATGTCAAAGCTAGGTTTGATTGAAAAAGTTAACTGTTAAAAAAAAAATTGAGTGATGAATTTCACAGGAGTAAAAAGAAGTTTGATTCATATACAGTATTATGAAGTGAAAGAGACATTTCAAATGATAGAGCACAGCACTGCCATATGTTTGTATAGGCTATGTATGATGTATGTATGTGTGCTTCTCATGTTTAGGGCTTTCAGGTTCAAGTAGCATGGTGTTGAGTGCTATACGACTGGAATGACAGACAGTTAGGGAATGTTATAGGGAGGGGGTAATCTGTCTTACTGCATACTTACCGGTTTGATTCTCTTTATGGAAACTCTCTTACACACGCACACACACACGCACATGGTGCCACCATGTCTGTGGTACCATCTTTTGGAGACCCTGAGGGCTTTGTAGATATCCCAGTGCGGGCTGATGTTACAAAGGAAACATAACAAGGCCCTTGATGAAGTTAAGATGTGTGAATTCTCTTATTAGATTGCTAAATCTCCCCATACCAGCTGTCTAAAAATATGTCTAGGATATCTACTTTAAAAGGATTGAGGGCACAATGTCAGGATGTGGAGAAATGCCTTTCAAATATCCATCTGCTAGAGGTGTTGAGAGCCCTGCATAGTTCAGAAGAGGTTGCTGGATTTCTTGCACCCTCTATTGGCCAATGCCCATACTACTCATAGACATAGAGCCATGGAACGGAACTTTCTTCTGTGAGCATTTTTTGGTGCTTCTTGTAGCTACACGCTAGCCTGGTTACCACCACACTAAGCGCAATCTTTTGCAATTGAACATTAGTCTGGGGAGTCTGTGCTGTATTTCTGCTGCACAATAAATAGGCATAATTCAAATGACTGTACGCACTTGGATCGATCCGGGTGCGCCTGGTGGATAAGCCAGTTTGTGATTGGACTCCGTAAACGTGGATAGGAAGCAGAAGAGATAAATGTGGCCTGCAGATCATGCTGGGTTTACCCAGTCTAGCTGCACGCATCTGTGGTGTGGAGTACGGTGGATCATACACTGTGCTGTAATGAAGGCGGAGAAGTGCTGAATCAAGGTAATCCATTTTAGTTTTTTTTTAACACTCCAAAGTCTGACAGTGAGGCCACTGATGCGAGTGTCACGTATAACACAGCCAATTAGAGGAGTTTCATTTTGACTACACTACATTTGTTTCAAAGAACAGAAATGGTTCTATTGCATGCTTCATATATGCCACCCCTAAATGGTTCTTTAAATTGTTCTTTAACACACAGTCCCCCCACCCCCCCCACACACACACACGAAAAACAAGAGGGCTGGGAACAGACTGAGGTTCAATTTTATTAAAAAAAAAAAAAAAAAAAAAAGTTTGACAGAGGAAACGATGACAAGGTTTTTTTTAAAATCTACAGGTAGATATTTAAATTAAGATAAAAAAAGAAACATTTCGGCAGTAAGAAACAATGCAAAAATAACAAAGCCGTTTCCTTGGATTGGACATAATTAGGACTGGCACATTTGTGGTTCTTGTAAAACAAAATAAAATAAAAAACGGATTTACTCTGTACTGATCTTACAAACATCTCTATGCAATTGTCTGTCTGTGCAAAATGTCATTTCATAAATTATTATTACTTTAATTTCCCACCATTTCCACCCATTTTTGTGACTGTTTCCTTGAGGGGTTGATGTTCTGGTTGTGGAGGTCTTCACTGACAGAAAATATCCACCATTTGATCACCATGATGACAGTTTGCCTTTGGTTACTGGGCAATTGCCCTCCACCCGATAAACAAAAGGGATCTTTGTCAGGAGGGTGGAGATTCATCTGAATAGAACATACCATCCATCCATTCATTCAAGTCTCTTTTTTCATGTCGGTGCCCAAAATATTATATCGCACATATCGCCAATGGTTGGCGGAAGCAACAACCAAATAGACCAATGTCAAGCACCTTCAATGCATAGGTGGCCACAGCCTTCCAACCAAAGACCATCAGCCATGTTACAAAAAAAAAAACTAATCTAAAAACAGGAAGCTTCCTCAGAGAAGAGGTGGAAGAGAAGGAGGAGGACAAAGAAGAGGAGGAAGATGAAGATGAAGAAGAGGTTTCCTGTAGTGTAGTGTCCAGCTCCTGAGCTGGACCTGTGCTCTGTGAGAGGGACTTCTGGAGTGGGGGGGACTGAACCTGCATGCCCCCCACCACACACCCCAACAAAAACACAGAGCTCATGCAACTCTGAGGTAGTTCATCGGCCATGCAGACCATTACATCAAAAACAACCACTCCATACTAACTCCTTCACCACAATATTTTAAAATCTATGTCATTGAGTTGATCAAATGGAAAGCCTTAATCAATAATAAGGAAAGCCCTTCTCAGCTTCAGTTCGTTAGGAGCATTCAAACAAGTCTGCATCTTAGCGTAACTATGAACCAGCTGTTTCCTATGTTATTGCCTGATCCTAATAAAACTGCTCCATTTCTGTGTTACAAAAACAAACAAAAACAGATCATGTTGTATGAATAAGGACTGTTTAAGGACTAAGTCTTCCTGGTTGAAGGTCACATAGTGTCACATAACCATAAACTGAGAGAATGTCTTCCTTTACTGCATCTAGGTAGGCCGGCCTGTGAACAAATTGAACTGAATCTAAATGCAAGAGAACAAAAAAGGCACAATATCCAAACTATATGCTAGTCCAGTCCTTCAAACTTCCAACATATTTGCAAGACAAACTATGAGAAGGACAGCCAACAGGGAAGAATCTAACCCTGGTAAAAATGTCTACCTTTGGGTGTCAAGGAGACATAACTGGATCCTGCACAGTGACTCTGATCCAACACTCCAGCGAGGTTTATCATTTGATGGTCTTTGGTAATATTCTGTTCCCCTGTGTGATGTTGATTTCCCTTCAGAAAAGAGAGGTGTTTAACTATTCTCCCTCAGATACATTGACAAATGCGTGTCTCCATAGACTGCTTCTGGCCAAAGACAAAGGTTGAGACATGTTTAAATCAATCAATCAAAGAAAAGCCAGACATGTTTTTGGAAGTCATTTTCTAACCTGTGATAATGGAATACACACTACAATATGAGAGGTCACAACAAATTGCATGCCATGTCCAAGTAACCTAAGACCAGGCCGGAACCCTTTGGCTATGTTTTTGGATTTGATTAAATGTCTCTGTTGACGGAGAAACTATAACTATAACCTGCCTGAAACAAACAAAAGGAATGCATGGAAGGTATGGCAATATAAGAAGCCATTTTTCATATGCCTTGCTTTTAAATTTGATGCATTTCCCTCCCGTCAACAACAAAAACTACATACTGCCAGTTTTTCAAACACACAGGTAGCTGTCTATCTAAATGTCCCTTCCCACTTTGTGGAGAAACACAATGTCAAGCAAATGAAAGCACAGTCTAAACAACATCATAGAATACCTTGCATGGAGTTGCCAACAAAAAATAAAATCAGGTGCAGACAATTTGAATTTAACCACTGGAAAGTATTGCTTAACTGTTGAGGCTATTGGGAGATGATGCTCTGGGCTATAGATCATTTCATACATGCCCTGTCTGCCAAAGTATTTTCCAGTTTATTGGAAAATAGTAAAAGTCATGGAGGGAAACTCAAACAATGCAGTTTAGCTGCTAACGCACAATGCCATTTAGCAGCTAAGGTGCTGGATTGAATTAACGCCTGTATTGCATTTTCATCACAGAGTTAGAAATAAACATTTCCACAGGACTTCTTGCTAATTGCTAGCCGCCCTCCCACCCCAAGACAAAAATCACCTGTGTGAAATATAAAATCTCTTATATCATATACCCTCACCCCCACCATGCTGGGCCCCAAACCCCCAACCTTCCCTCCCTCCCCCACAACACCCTTAGAGCCCGGTCCCCAGACAACAACTCTTTTTGCCTAAAACTACAACATCACATCAGACTTAGAAGGCAAAGATTTGAAGGAAGCTCAAACTGCAGAATATTCAAACACACTCTCATAGCCACGCAAACACAAACACGCGTGTGCACAAACACATGGTGCACGCACGCACGCACACCCACACTCACACACACAGTGCATCCTAGTAGAAAACCAGCTAGGTTCATGGGTGATATCTTTTTTTTCTTTTTTTTTTTTTAGTTTCACTCAAATCACTGCATGCGAACATCAGCCCCATAACCACAGCAAGGGAAAGCAACAGAGCTGGGATTGGATCTTTTTTAAGCTATTTTTGTTTGCTTATCTTTTTTTATCATTTCATTGGAACAGCAGCACACATTTCTTACTAATTTTAAAACCGATTTAAAAAAAAAAAGAGTTCAAGAGAGGGGTTTGCTAAGGAAAAGCATCAAAACTTGTCATCTTCACTCTAGCACACTGGTCACAGGGTGTTTCTGTCACACTTTTTAAAAACAAAACAAAAAAGAATGGTTGTGCCCCTGTAAGCACAATTATGTCCATATAAAAGATGTGAATCACTTGTCATTTCATTTCACTTTTTAACAGCAAATAAACTTGCCCCCAGTTGTCTTTGTCAATCCAAGTCTGCAAGAGTTGCAGTCACCAAAAGTTCAAAAGGAGTTTTGCTGACGTTACTTCCATCTTCAGTTGAAACTTTTTCCAGGAAAAAATGTGGTGTGGATGTGATGTCACATCCTCCTGGAGAAAGCTAGTTTGTTTCCGAGGAAACAATGTTACTTCTGTTCCCACACCTTGATCACTGATCCCTATAAAAAAGAGAAGGAAATGCGTCACAAAGAAATTTTACATTTTTAAAATGATGCTACCATTTCATGGCTTCCAACGAGAAACAAATAGTTCACCACACAAATAGAACTTACATGTTTTGGATTCAATTAAATTAAATTCAATTAAAAAACACTTTATTTATCCCTAAGGGGCAATTCACATAGTATCATGGAGTAGAGTACAATGAAACCTATAAATATCACTATTCAAATACATGAATAATAAATAATTCTGCATAGAAACATATTACTTGCTTTCACTTTCAAAATGGTTGTTATAGGAGAATTCTGGCTATGTTTCTTGAGGTCACCCAGCTACAGTGCCTATTTTTGTATTGACAGTTACTCGGTGACTTTGAGAAATAGAGATCTGTGTGAAAAATAGCCAGTTTAAAGGAACACTTCACCGTTTTTTCATATTAAACTACGTTACTCCCTTAACTAAGACGAGTTGATATATACCTCTCACGTTTCAATGTGTGCACCTACTGGCTCTGGCGCGCGGCGCAACTTTGATAGCACTTATAAAGCACTTATAAAACGTGGTGCATTTGTAAGCAGGTAAGAGGGATAACTATATTGTGTGGCGTAGTAATATCCTCACTCTTGCACTTTCAGTTTCACTTTGGAGTGAGGATATTACTGCGCTGAGTCGAAGTGCTCCCAATGTTATTCCGCCACACAATATAGTTATCCCTTTTACCTGCTTAGAAATGCACCACGTTTTATTTTGTCTCACCATACTTGGTCGTGTGACTACTCGTGTAACTGTATTTTAAAGGGAAAACATGGAGATGTTTGGTCGCTTCTAACTTCATCTCTGTTTGGATCCTAATGAATGCATTGGGCTAGCTAAGTGCTATCAAAGTTGCGCCGCGCGCCAGAGCCAGTGAGTGCACGCATTGAAACGTCAGAGGTATGTATCAACTCATCTTAGTTAAGGGAATAACGTAGTTTAATATGAAAAAACGGTGAAGTGTTCCTTTAATGGATTTCTTACAAGATAAGGAGAAAACCTTAAATACTTCAGGGATAATGTTAAGGAAACCTTAAGGACAACACTTAAGGGTGTTTGTGCAACCAATTCAATCAGGAACCTTAACTTAAGGTGCTTTGTGCAATCGACTCCAGAATTCTCATACAAGTCTACAAGTCACAATTTCCAGGACCAATTGTTCCTTTGTTCAAAAGGTTTACTAGCGCAGCCAGCCTATTTTCACAATCTGTGAACATGTTCACCCTCACCTCCTATTTAGTGAGGGTAAAAAAGGTGGATGAATGCATGAATAATGTATGAACAACAGATGTATGAATGTATAATGACAAATGAATGTAGCTGTGCAATCAGATGATATAATAAAGGATAGAGAAAGGATAACGGAAGACCAGGCCTCCATAAAAAACAGGATTTTCTGAGGTTGCGGCAGAGGTGAGTAGTAGAATGTCTATTTTTGTTGTGGGCTACTCTGAACAGTGGGGAAAAAATGGTCTTCCTTTTATGATCACGACTAAAAAAAAACGGATGAAATTCCATTCTGATAAGTGAATGTACTACTTGAATGAAAGATGTTAATCAGAATGGACAGTGGTCATTATTTTTTTTACAGCGGCCATTATACAGATTTATCGGACCTTAGAACATTGAGAAGGCCCATTCATATTAACGGAAAAGAGCTGTATAATAATAATTATTATAAAAAACATGGTAACACTTTATATTAGCACACACATATTCACCAGTAATTAGCTGCTTACTAACATGTATATTAGTAGCATACTAGCCATTTGTTAGTCATTATAAGTCACTAATTAATACCTTATTCAGCAAGACCTTATTCTACCCTTACTAGACCCTTAATTAAGAATTTCCCCTATGTAAGCTCCTAATTACCCCTTATTCATAGTTATTAAATAAGTTGCTGCATATGAATTATGACCTAAATATGCATGGCTCAAAATGGGGCTTGTAAGGTGGTAGTACCACAAGAACAGTTATTCGCACCGAATAGTACTTATCAAAGATGGTCTATTCAAATGGAACTAGACACTAAACCACCAGTGCTAATAGTGTACAAATAACTAATAATTAAGTCTTTGTAATGCCAAATATGTTCCCTATTCTAAAGTTGTGTCTTTGTTCACATTTAATTCACAATTAATTTGGCACTTATTAACCCCCATGTGTTCCCTAAACTAAAGTTGCCTCCTATTCACACTTATTAACTGTATTACAGCACATAGTAGGCTACACAAGAAGCAGACAGCTAAGTTAGCACAAATACAAAATATATAATGAATACGAGACAGCGAGAAAGGCGAACCTGGATATATTTGTATGCTAACTTTCTTGGCTCCTGAGTACTCAAAAGTCTCAAACTCAAAACAATTTTTTTAAGTGTGAAGGGTCACATAAATAAGACTTCCGGTGTGAATAAATTGTGGGTTTGCTATTTGGTCTACTGTATGTTGTATCAAACTCTCTGTTCTTTTCCTTACGGACAGCATCTTATTCTTCCCTACTGACCTCAAACAGCAGAGCTAAGGATTGAATCACACCAGATTTCTCCTTTAGTATGAGGCAGTATACATACATGGGGGTTAATAGTGCCAAATTATTTGTGAATTAATAGTGAACAAAGATCCAACTTTAGAATAGGGAACATATTTGGCATTACAAAGACTTAATTATTAGTTGTTTGTACACTATTAGCACATGTGGTTTAGTGTCTAGTTCAGTTTGAATAGACCATCTTTGATAAGTATTATTAGGGGTGAATAACTGTTCTTGTTGTACTACCACCTTACAAGCCCCATACTGAGCCATGTATATTTAAGTCATAATTCATATGCAACAACTTATTTCATAACTATGAATAAGGGGTAATTAGGAGCTTACATAGGGGAAATTCTTAATTAAGGGTCTAGTAAGGGTAGAATAAGGTCTTGCTGAATAAGGTATTAATTAGTGACTTATAATGACTAACAAATGGCTAGTATGCTACTAATATACATGTTAGTAAGCAGCTAATTACTGGTGAATATGTGTGTGCTAATATAAAGTGTTACCAAAAACATTTATTACAAGTGAGTAAATACCTTATTACTACTTGCTGGGTTGATAACTGTACGTTGAATGATCACTGGATGATTCAATGGGAGTTGAACTGTCCTGAGAATGAACAAAAGAAATTTGTTTCCATTTTGAAATCACCTTTCCTGAAACTTGATGAATGATACTTACTGTTCATACACTTTATTAACGGTGAAGAATCTCTCACTGAATATAATGGTATACACACAGTTGTAGTCATTTATCTACATACACATGCTAAAGTTGACTAAAAAGTGGCATATAAAAAAATCTTTTGGAAATTGATCTTCATGCTTTAATTTGAAAAATAATGAGGAAAACTCCAACGTTTAAGGACATACATTTTCTTTGTGAAGGAATAATGAATCGTAAATAAATAGATGTTCTTCCTAAAAATACAGGGGTCATAAGTAAACATACACTTATGCTAAATTCCCATAGAGGCAGGCAGATTTTTATTTTTAAAGGGCAGTTATTTCATGGATCCAGGATACTCTGTATCCTGATGAAGTTCCCTTGGCCTTTGAAATGGAAATAGCCCCACATCATCACATACCCGTCACCATAACAAGAGATTGGCATGGTTTTATTTCAGTTAGCCTATTAGCTGGTTTGATTTGCATTGAGCTCAGTGAGCATCAAACATGCTAATAGGTTAACTGAAATAAAACCATGACCTCTGTATTTTAAGGAAGAATATTTATTTATTTACAATACATTATTCCTTCACAAACAATTGGTGTCCATAAAGGTTAGAGTCTTAAATGAAGGCATTAAGATCAAAAGATAATTTGTTATACCTCTCTTCAGTCAACTTTAGCATGTGTATGTAAATTAATGACTAAAACGGTACATATTGTATAGAATATAACCTTTGTACTTGTGATAATTGACATGATACTGAGTTTAGGTTAGATCTGAGGTTAGATTAGGCTACATCGTTCTGAATAGTCTTCAGGTTGTATCCCTCAAGAACAAATGACACTTCAATATAGAGGTCTGAGGAATGTTTCACAAAAAAACAAAACAGCAAGCTGTTTGTATTGTTGTTTGAAGGTCAAGACATGAGTAAACATGACGTTCTTAAATACAGTACGTTTTTATCTAATGTGACACTTTTATCCAAAGTGTTAAAGGGTTAAGCGCCTTGCTCAAGGGCACAATGGTGGAAGCCAGGAATTGAGCCCACAATTTTTCAGGCTACTGCATGCTAAACCAGCTCCCTATCCACTATGCTACCACTGCCTCCATCTCATTTTAGTTCTTGCTTTTTGCTAGTGCACTCACCTCCACGGGTACGGCAGAGGCATGAATGTGTGTGTACTGGGGGATGTAGCCGCCCTGCATCCCAGCGCTGGCAGGTATGAACTGTGAGGGTGAGAGACAGAGTGAGGTAGAGAGAGAAAGAGAGGAGGAGGGGGGAGAGAGAAACAACAACTTGGGTTAACACTTAGGTGAACAGAGAAGAGAACAGAACAGAACAGATGCGGCTTTCACACAGTAGTCTGAAAAGATAAACACTAAGAGACACTGAAGAAAAAAAAATCCACGACAAAAGGCTGGATAAGGATAAGGGCACCAATCTAAAACAAAAAATAATAATGAAAACATTTACATTCAAATCTAATTTTACATAATGTTTGAGCTCTGCTTTAGATTACTCATTATCAATACATTTTCTCTCAATACTGCCAAAGATGTTATGCTTCTTTTGCTGCAGGATTATTCAAAAAAACACTTATCTTTCAGTTATCTAAGCAATTATCTTTCCTAACATGGCATGGTAAGACAACTTGCCAAGGCAGAGGTCTGCCCTTCCAGTTCCAGACAATTTTCTTAAATTATTTGCCAATAATTGATTTTCATATGCATCTGAACATACAGCGCCCTCCACAATTATTGGCACCCCTGGTTAAGATGTGTTCTTTAGCTTCTAATAAATTCATTTTTTTTCCCAAATAATATAGGACCACAATGAAAAAAAGCGTAAAATCCAACCTTTAATACAAGTGCATTCATTTAGAAGGAAAAAAATCCCACATTAAGAAATAATTATTCTTCATAAAATCACCTGTTCCACAATTATTGGCACCCCTAACAATTCCTAGGAAATAAATGTAATTAAAGTATTTTTGTCATTTCTGTCATTTCTACAGTAGTTTACAAAGTCAATCAGAGTATGTAGGAACATTTAATTAGTAATTCTTAACATCCTGTTTCCCTGGGCTATCAATATGACGTGACACAGAGGCCATTTCTCTTCAACATGGGAAAGACAAAGGAACACACTGTTCAAGTAAGGCAGATGTGTGTCGACCTTCACAAGTAAGGCAATGGCTATAAGAAAATAGCCACTCGCACACCTGCCCATATCTATGGTCAGAGGAATCGTTAAGAAGTTTAAAACAACTGGAACAGTGGTAAACAAGCCTGGAAGAGGACACATGTTTATTTTGCCACCACACACAGTGAGGAGGATGGTAAGAGAAATAAAAAATCTCCAAAACTCACTGTTACAGAATTGCATCAAATGGTTGCATCTTGGGGTCACAAAGTCTCCAAAACAACCATCAGGCACTATCTACATGCCAACAAGTTGTTTGGGAGGCATGCACGGAATAAAACCTTTCTCACTCAAAATCATAAGCACAAACGGCTGGAGCGGTACTGGGCCTTCAACTGGGACCGTGTGCTTTGGTCAGATGAGACAAAGTTAGAGCTTTTTGGCAACAAACACTCTAAGTGGGTCTGGCGTAACAAAAAGATGAGTATGCAGAACTGCACCTCATGCCCACTGTGAAGTATGGGGGAGGATCGGTGATGCTGTGGGCCTGTTTCTCTTCCAAAGGGCCTGGGAACCTTGTTAGGGTGCATGGCATCATGAATGCTTTGAAATACCAGGACATTTTAAATCAAAATCTGGTGGCCTCTGCCCGAAAGCTGAAGATGGATCGTTACTGGGTCTTTCAGCAAGATAATGACCCTAAACATATGGCCAAGTCTACACAGAAATGGTTCACCAGACACCGTATCAAGCTCCTACCATGGCCATCTCAGTTCCCAGACCTCAACCCCATTGAAAACCTGTGTGGTGAGTTGAAGAGGAGAGTGCAGAGGAGAGAACCCAGGTCGTTGGATGATTTGGAGATTTTGTGCAAAGAGGAATGGTCGAAGATCCCTCTTTCTGTTTTCTCTAATCTTGTGAAACATTATAAGACAAGATTAGGTGCTGTTTTATTAGCAAAAGGGGGTTATACAAAGCATTTACATCAGGGGTGCCAATAATTGTGGCACACATGATTTGATGTAAAATAATTATTTCTTAATGTGGGATTTTTTCCCTTCTAAATAAATGCACTTGTATTAAAGGTTGGATTTTACGCTTTTTTTCATTGTGGTCCTATATTATTTGGAAAAAAAATGAATTTATCAGAAGCTAAAGAACACATCTTAACCAGGGGTGCCAATAATTGTGGAGGGCGCTGTAGGTATAACATTTCTGTGAGACAGATTTTTTTTCCAGCGGTGCATTGGGGTCTTCTTAGGAAGAACCTTAGAACAGAACCATAGCAAGCCACTATTCCCTTGAAAATGATAAATGATACTTGAGTTTTACTACGAACATACACCATTTTTGTCTGAGCTTTCAGCTAGTTCATACTAATGGTGCTGTAGCAGTCTTGACTCTGGCTCTGACTGCTTAACTAACGTGGAGAAATCAGATCTGCACAGGGGAACCAGAGGAGGGACTCAGCAGCAGAAGCATGAGGAGGAGGGGAGCAGGTGTGGGGAGGCTCACCGCTGCCGTGTTGCCCAGAGACAGATGCCCCATCTGCTGTGTGAGAGGAGCCATGATGGAGGAGTGCTGCAGTGCCATGGGGTGCTCCATAGAGGGCGACAAAACCCCTCCCTGCAGGACAGGCACACATGGATTGAGCGCAAGACAGCGAGAGAGAGAGAGAGAGAGAGAGAGAGAGAGAGAGAAAGGAGGATGGAGGTGATAACAGAAAGTCACAAAAGAGAAATTTAATTTTAAATGAAGTGAGATGAAAAAAACAAAAAAATGTGAGAAAAGAAGAGAGATGAGAAGAGAAAGAAGTCTTGTTATTATAAAGAGATTTATATAAATCTATTCACCCATTCTTGCTTATGCAAATGGCCTGATACTGGCAGTAGGTATCACAGGTCTGAGAACTGATCCATAGCATAAATGCAAAACTCAGGCACAAACAGTACAGTAGTCTACAGAGGAGCTAGAGGGGCGGCAGGACAGATAGTGTGGACGGAGGCTAAAGTGGGGAGACGGTATGAAAATGGGCACAGCTTTAAATGGCTGCATTTCCCTATCGGTACAGGACAGAGACACAAGGCTTCCTCCACTCACCGCCATCTGTGTAGGAAATGCAGATGGCACCAGCCCCCATGCACGCACACACTCGTGGGCGCGGGCACACACACACACACACACACACACACACACACACACACACACACACACACACACACACACACACACACACACACACACACACACACACACACACACACACACACACACACACACACACACACACACACACACACACACACACACACACACACACACACACACACACACACACACACACACACACACAGCTGCGGGCGTTTCCCCATTCCCTGCTCTCCACCCCCCAACTCACATACAGAGTAAAGTGTGCACTCATGCACACAAGAGTGTGCACACACAGACACATGCACTCACACACACACGCGCATGTATGAGTAATATCCAGAATGGGGCGAGTGCTCTGGTTTCAATCCAGTTACACCCTCAGCACGACAGAGCAGGAAGAGATAAAAGCAGAGCTGTGAGTCTGTGGTCAGTGTGTCAGCAGAGAGAGGGAGAGAAAAGGGGAAGAAGGAAAAGTGAGACAGAGGAGGAGAGGGGAGCATTATTTTCTTACCGGGTGCTGCATGATGTAAGGCTGATGGGTCATCCAGGGAGGATTCTGCACCTATAATAACACACAATACAGACACAGACGCAGGGATACACAGACAAAGACACAAAGTTAAAGCTCCATCATGCCAATCAAATCAGAGTTTCCATCCAGTCCCTGCTCATCCAAGCCAATCACCTGCAGTAATGAGGCACAGCCTAAGCAGACAGGCTGCCGAGCCACTGCATAGACCATCTCTGTACTGCTCTGTACGACTTCACAATTGAAGCTTGCTTACAGAGGGCCCTTGGGAATTTCAAGTCTATATTAAGCCATGCTTTTGAGCACATCTCAAATCCTGGGCTTAAATGGCGTTATGTTAAAATGAAGAGGACAGGAAGACAAAGACAGATACTGTTCACAGGACCAATCACATGGAGCAGATGATCTCCAGAGACACGTAATACTCCTGCCCCCCTTGCACAGGCATTCACAGGCATGGAGTGATGATTTACAGAAACTGCTCTTCCCAAAAATCAGATGCTTAGCCCAAGGACAGGCTCTGGTGAATGGAACTGAAATGTGCAACAACTTTGTGGGATAAGAATGAAGCCGTTGGTGGTTTGCAATCATGCAAATTCGCTACAAATTGTGTAGTGATGAAAACAAACAGAGATATCACCCGAATAAAACACTGGGCTCGATTTGGCGATCAGAAAGGCAGTGCAAAGCACAAAGCGCAACGCAAAGCTTATTCTTATCTCACACCTGGTCAGTGGCAGATCTTACGCCATGCGCATGATCCAACAATTGGTATCGTACACCCTCTAAGACTCATTACACCACTGACCAAGAGAAAGCTGGTCTATAGCGAAAGGAGCATTTAAAGCACAGCTGAAGACATGAGATACAGTATAAGCGGAAATTCCTGCAAGATACATATCCTTAGGATTTTTTACTCAGTCATTCGAACATTATTGGGGTAAGTGTTGCCTTTTTCAGGCTACGTTTTCGATGACAACCCACTGTCAGTCAGTAGTGAAAGCATTAATCTGAGTAGAACTGTTTTGTTGTTGAGTAGAAGACCATGGTGAAGTTAGTTTCACTTTGCCTATGAGTTCAAATAATAGGCAAGCACAGATGCATGTAGGCAATACCCTGCTAGTCACAAACACGTTTTTGTAAAGCAAGGTTTAGTGGAATCCTAGTTAAATAGTCACGTGAAAGCATACTCCTTCAAATGAGCCGCTGACTATCAAAATACCTGGGCTGTTTGAAGTTGCACTGCTTGCTGTTAAAGGGTATTGACAGATGTCCTTATCTCGTTTAAAGGATGTTCCTCCCAAAACACACCCATGACTGATTAAGAAACATAAGAACCACCCTTTTGTGCCAAGCGCCCGACGTTTGACCACATAATTGCACCATTGAATTAAATGAATGTGGACTGACCATGCCTTGATTGTCTATAACCTTTCCGCCTCTGATCATCCATTTCTAATCACCAAAATAGAGCCCACTATGTTGAAGTTTCAGTCGGTTACAATAGTGATAAAAGGCAGCTTCTTGGGTGTGTGTGTGTGCGTGTGTGTGAAAGAGAGAGAGAAAGAGGGCGAAAGGGAGGGAGACAACGCAAGACTCTGGGCGAGAGAATGACAAAGAGAGAGTATAGGACTGTGCGGGTCGGTGTGTGTGGGTCGGTGTGTGTGTGTGTGTGTGTGTTCTCATTTAATTATTTTGGTTCCCACAGAAACAGGGCTTGGTCAGCAAAAAGTCCCTCTGTACTAATGAGCCATGTTGCCCACATGAGCAACAAGATGCAGCTCTACAAAGTCACAGTTTTGGTCCCTTAGATCGTCATATGAAAACACTAACAATAAATACTCATTTGCAAGAAATGCACAAGTAATGTTTTTATATGGGCTAGTCTTTAAACAGGAGTCAGGAGAGAGGAATCAGAGTAGATGCAGGAGAGGAAGAGGAGGAAGGCTGCTGACTCACCTGGTATGTGGAAACGGGAGAAATGTAGGGAGTCACGGCCGTCTGAGGCACCAGTCTGCTGCCCATATTATAGGGAGGAGGGTAGTACCTGGAGGGAGGGGGAGGGAGGGAGAGAGAGAGAGAGAGAGAGAGAGAGAGAGAGAGAGAGAGAGAGAGAGAGAGAGAGAGAGAGAGAGAGAGAGAGAGAGAGAGAGAGAGAGAGAGAGAGAGAGAGAGAGAGAGAGAGAGAGAGATCAAAATGATGCTTTGTCTCACCAATGGTTGTTAGGAAAGCCAATGGGAAAAGATGCTGAGGTGGCACCACTTACCCATTCTGCATGGTGGCAGTGGTGGGGTCATAAGTCAAGGTCATTCCGCTCTGAGAAGGTGAGAGAACATACATAATTACAACACAGCAAAGACCCCGACAATCCCATTTAACCATGCAATTGATTTGCCCGTCCAATTTTCTGGGCTGATTTCGTTTTCCGATTTTTCATAGAGTTTGGTCTGCTGACACAGATTTACAGGCTTTACAGAGTTTTAAACGTTTAGAGAGAGCCCACGAGTAACAGGGGTGAGGAAAAACTCTGTAGAATTGGAGATATACAGTGCCTATAGAAAGTCATCATACCCTTTTGAAATAGTTACTTTTTTTGTCTTACAGCCTGAAATCAAAACCAATTTTAAAAACAATCTTTTTCAGTTTTATTCACAAATATAGCTGTACAACATCAAAATAATGAAAAAAAAGTAAACAGTTCTGAAAATTAATAAAAAAATAAAAACTACAATAACAGGGTTGGAAAAGTCATCATACCCCTGACTTAAAGGGATAATCCGGAGTGAAATGCACTTTAGATCAATTTTTCGGACTATTGGGAGTACATACGTTGAGTTGACACCAAAATCATGTCATTCGGATGTATTTTGAGAAAGTTCGAGCTCACCGTTTTTAGCCAAAACTCGTTAGCCTGGAGGTGACTCGGGCATGTCATTTCGCCGCTACAAAACGCTATTTGTATACCTCTTCTACTGTTCCAAACAACACTACACTTACGTGGTAGTGAGTAGAGGGTCCCTAAAGCCAAACCGAAGTATCCCCACGTCTTTATGTGGTCGGATAGAGAGTCCAGAATGAATTTAATCGAGTCAGTACCTTTCCGGAAATGTCGCTGTTGCAGCTAGCAACGTTTTCACAACACTTTACTAACATTTCCGGAAAGGTACGGACTCGATTAAATTCATTCTGGACTCTCTATCCGACCACATAAAGACGTGCGGATACTTCGGTTTGGCTTTAGGGAACCTCTACTCACTACCACGTAAGTGTAGTGTTGTTTGGAACAGTAGAAGAGGTATAAAAATAGCGTTTTGTAGCGGCGAAAGGACACGCCCCGGTCACTTCCAGGCTAACGAGTTTTGGCTAAAAACGGTGAGCGCGAACTTTCTCAAAATACATCCGAATGACATGATTTTGGTGTCAACTCAACGTATGTACTCCCAATAGTCCGAAAAATTTATCTAAAGTGCATTTCACTCCGGATTATCCCTTTAATACTTTGTATAGCTTCCTTTTGCTTTCATTACAGCCCTCAATCTGTTTGGATATGTCTCTATTATAGCTTTGCACACCTAGATTGAGGAATATTTGCCCAAACTTCCGTGCAAAATTGTTAAAATTCAGTCAAATTCTGTAGGGAATGGCGATGGGCTGCTCTCTTCAAGTCAATCCACAGATTTTCTATAGGATTTAAGTCAGGGCTCTGACTTTGCCACTCAAGGATATTCACCATCCTATCCTTAAGCCACTACTTTGTTCTTTTGGCAGTATGTTTAGGACCATTGCCGTGTTGGAAGGCGAATCACCTGCCCATATTCAGCTGTCTAGCATGGGGGCTGCAGGTTTTCCTCAATCATTTGGGTGTACTTGGCAGCATCCACTTTCCCTCCTATCTTGACCAATTGCCCAGTCCCCACTGAAGAGAAACATCCCCACAACATAATGTTGCCCCCACCATGCTTCACACTAGGTATGGTGTGTTTTGGGTGTGTTTGGGTGTGTAAACTGTGTTTGGTAAGCGCCTGGAGCTCAGTCCAAAAAGTTCAATCTTAGTCTCCAAAAAGTTCAATCTTAGTCTCTTCTGACCATAACAGCTTTTTCCACATGGTAGCAGAATATTCCAGATGTGTTTTTGCACTGGACTCCAAGCGCAATGTTTGGTGAAAACCAACCACAGTACACCACCCGAAACACACCATACCTAGTGTGAAGCATGGTTGGGGCAACATTATGTTGTGGGGATGTTTCTCTTCAGCAGGGACTGGGCAATTGGTCAGGATAGAAGTGAAAATGGATGCTGCCAATTACACCCCAAATTCTTGAGGAAAACCTGTGTCCCTCTGCTAGACAGCTGAAGATGGGCAGGTCATTCGCCTTCCAACGCGACAATGATCCTAAACATATTACCAAAAGAACAAAGCAGTGGCTTAAGTATAGGATGGTGAATATCCTTGAGTGGCAAAGTCAGAGCTCTGACTTAAATCCTATAGAAAATCTGTGGATTGACTTGAAGAGAGCAGTCCATCGCCGTTCCTTACAGAATTTGACTGGATTTTAACAATTCTGCACGGAGGATTGGGCAAATATTCCCCAATCTAGGTGTGCAACGCTATAATAGACATATCCAAACAGATTGATGGCTGTAATGAAAGTAAAAGGAAGCTCTACAAAGTATTAAGTCAGGGGTATGATGACTTTTCCAACCCTGTTATTCTAGTTTTTAATTTTTTATTAATTTTCAGAACGGTTGACTTTTTAAAAAATATTTTGATGTTGTACAGCTACATTTGTAAATACAACTGGAAAAGATTGTTTTTAAAATGGGTTTTGATTTCAGGCTGTAAGACAAAAGAAGTAACTATTTCAAAAGGGTATGATGACTTTCTATAGGCACTGTATATAGGAAGAAACCTCGGACAGATCCAC
The DNA here is from genome assembly GCF_963854185.1 of Sardina pilchardus. Lineage (NCBI taxonomy): Eukaryota > Metazoa > Chordata > Actinopteri > Clupeiformes > Clupeidae > Sardina > Sardina pilchardus. The sequence goes on along the minus strand of NC_085016.1, from coordinate 29,774,006 downwards.
AGATCAAGGGCCTAACCCATCTGCCTAGGGTCAGTTACAGTACAGTAAGGTCATTTAAGGTCAGAAAGCTCAAATGTGTATCAACGTTTCTATGATACATTTGAACATGGAACATATTCTCATATTAATTGATGCATATGCATTTATGGGAGGGTGAGGGAGAAGTGGGAGTATTGCGCAAACACAGGGGAGGAAAAGTGCTGGTAACCATTGATTAGGAGAAAAAAGCACACGTCTGTTTTGTGGTGAAAAACTTCCGCCTGTTAAAAGCAGGTGTAATCCAAATTAAAGTTAAATGCGGCAATTAGAGAAACTTCCAAAGACGGCTGAATCAGTATTCAGAGCATCAGTTTTTCTTCATTGTAGGCTACTATGTCAAAAGCAACTTTAACTTTTGTTTGCCTTTCTCATATCGTATTTTCACTTTCACAACATCCACTTAGTACGTAGTAAGTCATAGCCCTTGCCTATGGGCAGTAAATAGTTTGAGTATTTTAAGTGGAGTAGAACTACAGGCCTACTCTATGACGCTGCTTGTTTACATCTTATTATCACATGATCACCAAACTTTAATTCTTTTTAATGACAGTTAATCGTTTCACCGGTCACCAGCCAAACAATTGGTGCATTCAAGAGGAATACAAAATCTTTTGGAAATTGATTTTCATTTTAAAGGCCAGCTACTTCATGGATCCAGGATACTATGCATTTTGATAAAGTTCCCTTGGCCTTTGGAATTAAAATAGCCCCACATCACATACCCTTCACCATACCTAGAGATTAGCATGGTGCTTTTTTAGCCTGTTTGATGCTCATTGAGCTCAATGCAAACCAAACCAGCTACCGGTTGTGCACATAGGTGCATTCACACACTTATGCAAACACAGAGAGAGAGAGAGAGAGAGAGAAAGAGAGAAAGAGTGTGAGAGAGAGAGAGAAATAGAGAAGTAGATGGAGAGGGAGAGGGATGCAATAGATAGATTGCATCCTCCGCAATTATCACAAATCACCAAAGGTCCACAGGTAATACTAATCCCGTGCGAATAGGGCTAATGATCATCTCTGTGCTAATGATGTCATCATCAATGAACTACAGTACAGGGGAGGAAGAGGATTACCATACTCACCTCTACCAAGGGAAACAAGCACAGGTAACAGGACACTTTGCTAAAATGCCAATACTTCCCCAGCATCAATCAGAATCTATATCAAACATACTCACATACACCCACACACATGTTTAAGTAGAAGACTGGACTCACCAGTCTCCCCTCAGCCTCCCGAGACCATACTTTCCCGTTGGGGGTGTATTTTCCCTGAATCTGTCGCTTCTTCTGACCTCCATCTGCAAACTTACAGAGCAGCGGCTCAGAAGAACCTGCCAAGAGATAGAGAAAAAGAGAGACAGATACAGAGAGAGAGAGAGAGAGAGAATCAGGGCAGCAGTTTTCAGATGACATGATGTGCTTACATAATTGCAAAATGGTTCTCTGATGTTTTCTCAGTTAGCCTTTTAAAATGATATCAGAGTAGTAAACAGAACGTGCCTTTGGAGCATTGGATGAATGGTTGCTGATAATGGGCATCTGTATACTATATACAGCCATTTCTTTCAACAACATGCATCAAGGGCGCGGGAATTTTAAATAATTACTAATTCGCTTTATATTTTTGTATATTCAATGATGAGACAAATAGCAAAAAAGGGTTATGGATAGGTTTGAATATGGCTACACAAATCCACAATTGTAGAGGTGACCTCTCATGACGTGACTAACTGAGAAGCGAAAGTGAGCAGGCTGAGGGCGGCTAGTTAACTCACTGGAAGTTAGTAGGAAGGGATGTCACAGAAAAGGATAAACGATCAGGGAATAGCCCTGGATCTCCGTGCCTTAAAAGTAATGATGAAAATCGCCCCAGAGGTTTTTATGATATTCCAAACGAATGCCACGGCTAGCAGCCACCAGAGCCGTATCTATCCACAACTGCAACATTGTTACTAGCGCTGACCTGGCGTTATGGAGCCTGAATCATTTGTTGCAACTTTAGAACGATGTGACCGGCCACCCGGCGTCCTTTAGTTTTGTTTGTAAACGGGAAATACGTGTAGCCTATTGAAGTCAATAAATTACATAGCCTCATAGTTCCATAGGGAACTTCAAAAAAGGAATAGTTATGCTCTTCTACAAGCAACTGGTGCATCCACGGCAGGGGACAAGTTGATCAAAAAGAGAAAAATACCGGAGCAGCTCAGTTTATAAGGCTTAATTTGTTTGTTTAGCCTATTGTAGCCTAATGCAAAGGTGCACAGCAACCGTCTAACGTTTCGATTAGCCTACATCTTCGTCAGAGTCTGTTATTAACGTTCTGCTAGATGTACTGTAGCCTAGGCATACTGTAGGCCTACACATCTAGACGTAGACTTCGGTCTAGTGGGGAAATTAGCTTTGTTTTAAAAATATGACGACGGGGACCTCAACGATTGGCCTTACTTTCCTTCTAAAACTATGTTGAAATCGCATCTTTCACAGCCCAATTTTAACATTTTCCCGGGGGAAAAACCCCCGGACCCCCGGGAAATGGAAGGGTCAGCCGAGGTATGGCCCCTAATCTTTTGAACACCTATAGCGATGCGCCTGGTGCTGTCGCATTTGTAGAACATTACAATTTGTGGTTGCAAAGGACATAATAACGTCTTGCCCTCAACCATACACTGCGCTAATGACGTATTTAGCAGTCAAAAACTGCTAAAAAAAAAAAGTCCAAAACATGTAGGCTATATCAGGGAGAAATCGTTGGACATTCTTCATTATTTTGTTATTCAGCACCCCTGGTCAAAAAGAGGTTCCCACGCGCCTGACAGGCATTTACAACTTTAATGATGAAAACAAGGACATTTCTAAGTGACACCAAACCTGTGAACGCTAGTGTCAATGGACACACACACACACACACACACACACACACACACACACACAGAAGGATGGTAGGGGGGCAGAGATCCCCATGGCAACTGAAAAACAGGAGAGACGGGGTCTTACCCATGAGACCTGCTGTCTTGATGAACTTGCCGTTGAGCTGGGAGATGACAGCGTCGCACTTCTCTGTTGACTCCATCCTGAGAGGAAGATAGAATATGGGAATGAGTGATGTCAATAGTATTTATTGCATTTTCACAAATACAGACAAACACTGTGATTCTATGCACAAATAACAAAAACACACACACACACACACACACACACACACACACACACACACACACACACACACACACACACACACACACACACACACACACACACATCACAGCACAGATGTGTTTATTTATTTATTTATTTTTTAAAGTATATTTTTTGGGCTTTTATGCCTTTAATTATAGGACAGTAGAGAGAGACAGGAAGTGAGTGGGAGAGAGCATTGGGGTGGGATCCGGAAAGGACCACGGGGCGGGAATCGAACCCGGGTCGCCGGCGTGCGGTGCAGGTGCAGGTGTATATACACAAACACATCAATATCACCTAACACTAGGGGTGGCACGGTTCACAAAATCTACGGTTCGGTTCGTATCACGGTTTAGGGTCACGGTTTTCGGTTCGGTGCAGTTCTTGTTGTTATTTTTTCTTTTACTCTTTAACACTCCAGAAACATATTTCAGCACATAGCTTATAATCATCCACAATTAGGCTAGAGTATTTAGAGAATAGTTATCATGTAATAATGCACAAACTGAATTTGACTTCACATAAAGCACATTATTGTCTGAGGAAACTTTAAGCTTCAGTTGAGATTTTGATAAAGCAAGAGGGAAGACATTGATGATTTCAACAATCTTCTCATTTATTTGGCAGGGATGGTGCACCAGCACAAAATGTATGTCGTCCACCCATATTTTTCATTGCATCGCCTTTTTATCGCTCTCCTTTCATACAGTGTGAATGATTTTTTAACAAGATGTAAAGCTTGTCTTTATTTGAAACACACACACATTATGTAATTATTTATTAATTACATTGCATGTAAATGCAATGTACTGTTATCCCTGTTCTTTTTATTATTATCGGGATAATTATTCTTCCTCCGACCAAAATCAACGATTTATAACGCTAAAACCACTTAACCGTTTGACGTCATTCAAGCACTCCAACAAAGATCTTGTAACGGAGATTTGACGATTGTATTTTTGACATTTGTGAACTTCATACTTTTTGAGATATTTACGATAAAAGAGTTTAAAATTCCCATAGAGTTTACATTGAGATCCTTTGGCGGCAAAGACTAATTGTTACGTCAGTGCTCAGCTGTCAGTAATCAAGGATCTTTGATCCAAACTAAAGCCATGCCACCGCTGCAACCTGAATGTTTTGTCTACTCATTAAACTGTAGCTGCGTGCTGAGTACTAACAGCTATGAAAACATTCTACCATGCCATAGCTGCTGTAAACCAGGACGTTATCGTCTTGTCTCCTGTTAGGCTACTCCTAACTTGATTTGTTTATATCGTTACAGTAACCGGTTTGCTCTCGGTAACGTTATCAACAGCTAAAGACAATCTAACCTAACGTCAACGTAAATCTAACACTGTATTTAGCTAACGACAACCAAACTTGCTCCAGGCTAGGTTTTTCGGTATCATTCACAAATTAAAAACCTTTGTTAACAGCTTGTACATTCCTATTAGGACAATCACACACCTGGAGACACTTCGAAGAACATACTAGCTCATCCTGTACAAATATCCTACTGTAAGCTAACGTTACATTTGCTAGATATCATACCTGTTGCTGCATCATAGTTGATTGGCGTTGTTTGAAATTGTATTCCGTATTCCAATGGTGTCTAAGTCTATGGCCTACTTTTAACCTGCATTAGTGTAGATATGAAGGCTATATAAGCTATCCTACCAGTCGTTTCACTGTAGGCTACTAAAGTGTCAGCTCTTGCAACTCGTTTGAAGTTGCCAACTTCATTTCAGTCTTACATTCTAATAAATGAAGAGTTATTTTCCATAATAGCCTATATCCACAATTTTGATGCATTTTCATAAATCACTTTTTAAATGTGACTTTCCAAGTAATTTCAGTGGAAATGTAATTGGGTTATTTTTTATCTATTCTTCTGTGTAGCCTAGTTGTCTTTTTAACTATAGACCTAATAGGAATGTTTTACACAGTCAGCAACCTTTTTGCATTTACATGCAATGGTAATTCCTTCCATGGAATTACATTTTCTAGTTCTATATACTGACATGTCTGATATTCATAACAGCAAACTTTATGCAGATTATACACTAATCCAGCGAAACACGGAAGTAACACAAAACCGCCATTACTGCGTGACTGGCTGCTAAGAAATTAGCCCGTTGGTTCCATAGGCGGCTGTTGCAGAGGTTAGCTGTCATTAATACACGTCTTAATACCTTATGTTGTTAATAAATTACCTTCATTGGTAAGTTTTGGCACAGTCTGACATCATTGATCCAATGTTCCCTTTCACCTGACATTTTCTTTCATGAGCGGGATGGGATCTCTTATTAGACATTCTCTGACAGGATGCTTTCATTGAAAAGCACAGGCAAGTGTCACTCGTCACACTCGCAGGCACGCAGTAATGGCGATATTCAAGATGGCAGCGCCCATAAAGTTCGCGCTGGATTAGTGTATAGCCTACTATTCATTGTAACTCCACCTCTTAAATTCAGCTGTCTGGCTGAAGCCTCAAAATATTGTAAACAAAGTAGCAGGCTAAGCTCATCATACTCTACTGGTTGGACTGTTCAGTTTCCCCACATGTGTTTTAGTTTCAAGGTAAGCTAATACTTTTTCTCCTTGGGACAGGCCCTTTTAAGCCTTGGAGTTGAAAACATTGGTATTGAGATGGTCAGTCAACTTGAATGCAAGAGATTTTATCAAATGTCTGATGCTAACCGTTTTTAACAGTAATTTAGCTAATCGTCTTCTGTGCGTCATTGCGTTCACGATTGTGAATGTTCTATTTGGATTAATGTGCATGTCGAGGGAGGGTGTCCATTGAGCGCGCACGAGAGCGGGCCAAGGAGAATGAGTTTACTTCTACTGTTTGGTAAAGTTGCACGCATAGTCTACAGTTGCGGAAGAACATGTTTCCACCCGAGCAGGGTCAGGTGCATCAGTTTGACCACGCTAGGGATGATCTCGCACTTGCGATTTCTAAAACCTTGCGCGCAGCACTCAAAACTCCATACTCCTACTCTCGCACGGAAGGGAAACACGTCGTCACATATGGGAATCAATTGCGCATGCCATAACTAGCCTGAACCGTAGGACCGTACGACGAAAACACACTCCAAACCGTGACATGCGAACCGCACGGTTCGGAGCATTTTTCAAAAACCGTGCCACCCCTACCTAACACAATGTCACAGTCACACCACACCAAAATCACAATTAAAACCTATAGCAACCACTCGCAATTTTACACTGACACCCTTACACACACACAGACCTGGCAAAGCCCACTCCACGGCTGACACCATGTGTGTCTCTGAGGATGCGTGTGGACACCACGTGGCCGAAGGGCTTGAGCAGGCTCTCCAGCTCGTGCTCGTCCACAGACACAGGTAGGTTGGACAGGTACAGGTTGGTGGGGTCCTGCTCCTGCTGCTGCGCACACACACACACACACACACACACAGGGATGGGGATGGGAGAGCAACAGCAGCACAAGCATTGAGAAAGACATCAAGGCCAGTCGAAGACACTGAAAAGCCCTTATTGTGAGTATCTTCAGGTCAATTGGCAGAATAAGCTAATCAGCACATCCTGCTGGAAGATCTCATAATTGGAGAACATCTGTGTGTGAGTGTGAGTGTGAGTGTGAGTGTGAGTGTGAGTGTATTCTATTTAATGTTTGCTTTTCTGTTTTGAGTGTAATGAACTTCAACCTAATTAGATCTTTTTGTACTGTCGGCCCCTAGAAAGAGTAGCTGGGACTTCTGCCAATTATGGAACACTTTGCTGTATCGCTGACATTAATGAAATATCTGGCTTGTCCTCACCATATAAGCAAATATCCAATTCCAACCTCTGACAATTTGGCAACACATCACACAGGATATCTCTTATGTCAGTGAATTTTCCAAGTGTGTCATTCCATGTGTTTCAGTGAGCGGACACTTCCTGTTGCCAAGTACTTCATTAAAGGGGACATATTATACCTCTATTTAAACGAGGTTAGAATTGGTCTCTCCCAAATTGAGACGTTTCTGGGCTGGCCACGCCTCCGGCTGCGTGTATTGATTACGCTGCTCGTTTCACAGGTGAAAATGACTACAAACAAAGCCGGCATCCAACCACATATGGTAGACCCTGGTGCTAGGGTTGGTCTATGCAAATTCCCTTAGTATTACATCAGAATAAGGGAGCAATCCAAATGGCTCACAGCAGCATACTATTCTTGACACCAAAGTCTTTCTACTGATCTACAGAAAACGGATGGATGGGTTTTTTTCACACTTGGAGTGTTTATAAGAACAGTAGAGGCCTAAATATGAACACAAAGGCCCGCAAAAAGTGAGTTTTGCATAATATGTCCCCTTTAAGACAACATATAAAAAAAAGGTTCCAAGATTACCTCAAAGAAATTAATAATAGGACTCTCCTACACAACCCCAAAGTCTTCATGCAATCCCCACATTACGGAAGAACAATAGGGCCACAAAGTAATATATTTATTCTAAATCTCGGAGAAAAAAAGTTATTTTTTAGAAAAAATAAAGTTTGTCATTGGGATATTGTTCCTATGAGCGTACATCGTCGAGTGGCGCAACGCTAGCTCTCTCATCTAGCTCTCAATAGACCCGGGTTTAATCCCCACCATAAGCCAATTTTTGTAGCTTACATTGACTGAATTCAATGACCGTTTTTCAACGACGACGAGCAATTATTTTTCGTTAATGGTTTTTAATAACAAACGATCTGAAATAAACAGATGAATAAACAAACATTTTGAAATAAAGACAAATAAGCAGTCCAACAGATCGTCACAAACTCGCGATCGGGCAGGCAAATCTCCCCTCTTCCTGCTACTATTACGCGCATGCGCAGAACAGATCACAATCCCAGAATGCACTTGTCCTTGATGCTTGTACTTGAACGATACCCCTGCATCTGTCCATTCCCATGCAGTTCCTCCTGCACAAAGGCTATCACATTGTCTATGTCCGACTGATTTCGCCTCCTGCACAGTCCAAGTTCACGACACCGGCTCTTCAAGGTCCGGATAGAAATCACAATACTGTTTACCATTAACGAAAAATGATTGTTTGTCGTCGTTGAAAAACGGTCATTGAATTCAGTCAATGTAAGCTACAAAAATTGGATCAAGGCAGGGATTGAACCCGGGTCTATAGAGTGCTAGACGAGAGAGCTAGCGTTGCGCCACCCGAACGCTCATGGGAACAATATCCCAATCACAAGCCTTCTACAGATTTCTGGCCCTATTGCTCTTCCGTACAATGTTCAAGGTAAACTATGCAACGTTTTTCAGTTAATCAATCCGTTCCATACTGTTATAAATGATTGAATGAGTCATTAGCCTACCGGTCGAACAATGTTTTTTTCGGTCGCCCTAGTGGTCTGTAGTAGAGATGCACGATATATCGGTGGCTGATATATTATTGGCCGATAAGGGAAATTTAAAAAATATTATAATCGGTCCGATAGCAGAATTTTGGCCGATAATTTGCGGCGATATTTTTCAAAGCCCTAATTTCCCAACTACATAAGGCCCGTCTGGCTGCATGCTACTTGAGCTTGGTTGGCTACTTCTTCCTCAAAATAATGTCAGCTGTGTGGATGTAGGCTATTTCACCATTCTAACCAGATCTGCGTTGAATCTATGTAGCCCAAAATCCTCTGCTGAACAATCTTCATTTTAACCTAAGCTGCGAGACTTTCTGTTTGTCAGTGCCAAACTTCCGTGTTTATTTTACACTCACAGGCGCTAGGGGGAAGTGAGACAGCCATCATTCAACCCAGAGTAAGTCAAATAACCATTCCAATGACTGAAGCTGATCAGTTAAGGTATATTAAGCTAAAAAAACTTGCATAGTTCACTTTTAAATGTCCATTAACAATACAATGTTCTTTCTGTGCTTTCTCTCAACAGAGCTTTTTGTGCCATCAGCTAATTTTCAGAGCTAATTTGACTCATCACATGATCTTCCTACATTCTATTTGCTCAGGAAGGGTTGTAGCCATGGAGATGCAGCTGTGATTTGCATAGCACCCTTGATTGGTTCCCAGTGATGTATGCATCACTCCTGAGCTTTTCTAACAAGATCAGCAGAATGAGCCAAGCAAGTCTATTCCTCAGAGGACTACTGTTCATTACCACACCAGAGTACACAAACATGCATATATGCGCGCGCGCGCACACACACACACACACACACACACACACACACACAAACACACAAACACACAAACATTGAGACATAAATGCACGCGCGCACACACACAAAACCTGCTTTAGGGAGATTGCTGGGAAGGCCTGTGTTAGAGCTCTCAACTAAAGTGAAATGTGCTGACTGACGGCTGAATCCAAGACAGAAAATACGAGTGAGGGAACCTCCAATGAGAGATCAGCCATCGCCCGTGGGGCCAAAGGGTGAACTATAGCACACTATGCACTCAGAAACCATCTTCTCTGGCAGCATCTGACTAGGACTAACGAATTAATAGTCAATATGCAGCTTGGCAATAATTAATGATGTTCAAGGTCTGTTATGAATGGGCAACACACCTCAGGTTTAAATGAATATGAACTGTTTAGTGTGTTCAATAAACAATCAATGTAGTGGAATAAAGTGATAAATAATGTATATAAATACATGTCTCTTGGTTAGTCACATACAATATAATAATTATGTTATAATAATTATAATATCTATTACATTATTATGGTCTATTACAGAACCTGGAGGGTAAAAGCACTTGGTTTACAGTACACAGATTGTTGCTTTACTCAACTGTTTTTCAGACTAGATTTTACTGGTTCAATAACAGAGCTAATCTGTAGATTCAGTTCTCTGGCCATTCATCTTCGAGAAGTACCCCTCATGTAACTAGAATGCCAATTCTGCATGGCAAAAACTAAAATGTTGATCCACATGCCTGACCAATGGCTGCTGAACACACCACTGCCTTGCTGAGCTCCGCACTAAATCAATGCAAGTCAGCAAAATGGACTTAAGTATTAAGGAAACGGACTGCTGCTGTCTTAATGATGACAAGCATGATACCTTTGCCATCTGTGCCTGGACACCACTGGTCTTCAGCGCTGAGACAGCCTTCTGTGCCGATGCTGGACTGTCAAAGTCTACAAACCCGTAACCTGAGATGGGGAGCAGACATTACTAAGAACATTTGGACAATCCTTTTTGGAGGGCATTATTGAAAATACTGACATCACTAAGGAAAATAAACCTAGTCCATCAACCACACCTAACCCTATTGATGAGCCAATGTTTTCATCATTGCTTAATGTTGTTTAATGTTTTTTTTTTTGTTCAGTTTTATCAATACAAAAAGTGAAACAAATGTCCAGAAATGTGATCACACATACACACCTTTACATTTGTTTGTTGTCTTATCAAGGATGGCTTTCGTGGACACAATTTTGCCGTACCTGTGAAAGGAGAACAGACATACATTGTTAAAAAGGGTGAGGCCTCCAACTGAGAGGAGTGTGTTTGCAGGTGTTGAGTGACATGAATGCCAGCATGTGGACTGGAACTAGGAGTCCCACTCTACTTCTCCTGACAGCAGAACAAGAAGCTCGAAAACAGAGGGGCATTCCTACGCCAACTCATCTATTCAATGGAACCTACTGGAGCACTATAGTTGTGTTGAGCTTTTCAGTTAACAACATAAGTGTCATATTGGCAGACAGAGTAGAGAAACTAGACATTTCAAAAATGTCTTATTATTTAGATTATCTACACATTTAATTATATTTAGGAGCTAAACTTTAATACGCACACGCGCACACGCGCGCACACACACACACAGTTAGGGCTTCGAACTTGTATCCGGAGGATTGCCGGTTTGATCCCTGACCAGTCCACGGTGCCGCTGTTGAGCAGGCAGCTCACTGCTCCGGGTTAGTGTGTAGTTCACCTCACTATACTATACTATATACACACTTCCCTTTGGCTGAGAAATGGTTGACAGAGGAGAGTAATGGCCAGAGCTTGCGGGGGAGGGAAATTCCTCCATAATCAACAGAAAGTATTATGCGGACAGACCTGACAGGGTGTGTGTGTGTGTCCACATGTGTCTACTGTATGCTCTTATGCTTCTTCATAAGGTCAGGGATGATCTTGCAAAACAGAGGTCAAAAGAACTGTTTCCTACGCATGCGTATGTGTGTGTATGCATGTATGTACGTATGTGTGGGTGTTTTCTTCTGCAAGATTTGACTCATCACTGACCTTTCTGAGGAAAAAAAGCTACATGTTGTAAGGTGGAAGGCAAAATGACCTGTCTGGCAGCTGACAGAAGGAGATTTATATTTCCCATCACACTCTTGATGAGTGCTATGTGAAAAACCATTACACTGAATTCCACTGACATTTTCACAACACTATTCTTTCCAATCCCTTCAAGAGCATTTCATTTCTCAGCCAACAAAAAAATATGGCACACTCTTCTTGAGATATTTGTCTAGAATTCATTTTGTGTGTGTGCCAAGAAGTTGAAGAAGTCATCAAACTCTTGTTTTTGGAGCAAGGCAAGAATAAACAACATCAGGGGAATGTTATATCAAGTGAGGATGCAGGAACATGGAAGGCATCCAATGACATGACACAGATTGGTCATGTGACTCCTTAGCAAGATGGCCCCCTGGTGACCTTGGCCTTGACCCTAAGAGATGCACTTCCTGCCTGTGACATATGAATCCCAGCCAGGATGCCAAACAGATAGGGATCATTTACAGTGTGGGATTTATTGAAAGTTCAGGAATTTTGGAGCCACACGTTGCACTTACCAAGTTTCCATTTCCCAATGGCTCCAGATAAAATTCAACATGCTTCAGAATAAGTCAAGGGGTTTTAACCATAATCAAAAATACATGGATTGTCTCGCTGAGCCAAAGAGCTTCTACCTTACAGCTGCACAATCCGTTTGAAGTGGAATGTTATCTTCCACGAGTGGAAAGGCTAAACAGTGTAAAACAACCCCCCCCACCCCCCCCCCGCCCCGCCCCCCCACCCACCCACCCAGCCCCCCATCCAACCCCAAAGTCAACATGTTCCAAACACAGGTGAGCTGGTCTATAATTTGCTATGATTTAAAGAGATTTTTCTGGAACATTGACTGGCGCTCTGTAGGTCTTCCAGATAGGCCTCCCCCCTCGTAATTGCCTCCCTGACTGTCATCATTCCATAAAAATGTGAAATCTGAAAGCCTGTTAAGCCCACAGCTCAGCCTGATTCAATCTGGCTCTCTTGTTACTCCAATGACCTCGTCTAAACCTTCAACCAGGAAATCAGCCAAAGGGGATTAAGGCTATTTGCTAACTGACTCTAAAGAATCAATTTCAAGAATTGCCAGGGCAATGGCTTTCTTCTCAAACGGAGAGGGCGAGAGGAACATACAATGTGGCCTGGTAGGAGAGATGGATCAAAAAAGCACAGAGGAGTTCATTCCATCCCTTCAATCTTTGTCAGCATATAGAGGGCTTCAATGCCAGACTAAAGATGGTTGTGAATATGGACTGTAAATCCATTCATTAGTCACGCCATATTACTTTGGCATGGTTCATGCTAAACTACAGTAGTGTTTTCAGTCACACTGATAATTGTGATCAGATGAATGAATCTCTGATTGTCATTTTGATTTAGTAACCTAGTTGATTGGATTCAGGTTTTTTTTTTTATTGTCAATCGATGAAATGTCACTGCAACCAACTATACACATTAAGAAAAACATGTTCCCTCTTTAAGGTTTTCTGTAAGACAGAAAGGAAGTACATTAAGCCCACAATCTTCTGATTGGCATAGGTTTCTTTTCACAGTGGTTTTGAAAGTTGGCTAAACAAACAGCTGCTGTTACCGATGGCGTTGTGGTTGAGTGCCTCCCCTTGTGAGCCTGTCAAGGTGCCAGGGGGGAAATCATGCGCTAGCGGGAAAACACAAACGTGACAATCACCACATTCAGCTGCCAGCCCGAGGGAAGCACCGATCCATGGCAAAAGACACAGCACATGCACACCATAGCTCTATCTGTGTGTGTGTGTGTGTGTGTGTGTGTGTGTGTGTGTGTGTGTGTGTGTGTGTGTGTGTGTGTGTGTGTGAGTGTGAAAAAGAGAGTGGGGTATGTGTGTAACTGAAAATGAAAGAGTGTGTCTGTGTATTACTCAACATCATACTTAACTCAACATAAACACTTCTCTTAGCTATGGCAATTTCAACAGTTGGCTACCATCAAAGTGGCTGGACAGAGTTCAAGAAATACACGGCTCTTCATCGGTACTCCTGTTAGGCCCATGTTATCTCAAAACCAAACAAGAGAGCACTTGGATAAAAAAAAATGTAATTTATTGTACCAAAGATCTGGGGTTTAACAGACTAGTGTAGTGCCCGTTCAAACATGCTATTCCTGTAGAAAACCTGTAGCCCAATTAGAGGTAAGACATGACAATCATCCACACACTGTGCACATGTTTAACAATACTGTGTCAGAGGGGAATTGGCTACAGTGACGCGGCAAAAGCCAAGTGTGCTTCTTTTACTTACATATTTAAGCAATATGACATGAGTAGGAGCAGAGTTGCTTAGGATATTCCCATGGTTGTAATTTGACACACACACACACACACACGCACACGCACACGCACACGCACACGCACACACACACACACACGCACACACACACACCTGATCGGAATGATGGCAGCAAAAGCATGATTTGCCTACACTTTCCTAGAAATGTCACTGCCAATGGCCCTTCTAATTTAAGAGCAGAAACTCAAGAAATATGTTGAAATGTCCAGCAACATAGTGCACAAATTAGATTTGCTGCCGCTAGGGGCGTCTAGATTTCTAGCCAAATGAAAATGTGTTTTGGGCAGAGCAACAGTTTTAGAGATATGTATATTTAGAGATACATATTCTGTAACCAGCTATAATTAAGAATGCCAATGTTGACCACTTGAGCATTAAACAATGTGGTTTAATATTTATGAATCCAAGGAGTTGTTTTACCGTATTACTAAATGGTCATGATGGGTGCTCTCCTATGCAATGGAGATAATCCACAGAATTCCAGTTGGTACACTCTCTAATTGTGCAATGTTGCAGTACATCAGTGCCACTGAGCCCTGGGGGTTGATTAGTGCCATACTCACGGCTGACAGAGCTTGACCAGGTCGTGGTCTGTGGTGGACGGTGGAAGGCCACGGATGTATAGGTTGGTCTTGCTGAGCTGCTCCCATCCAGTGGTGCTGCTGCTGCTGCTGCTGTTGCCGTTGCTGTTGGTGGTGCCATTGGTGCTGGGGCTGGGTGGAGCCATAGGGTGGGCAGTCGTCATAGCAGCAGGCTGTCATGTCAACGGGAGAAGGTAAAAAAGTGATTTCTCTTGTCGCTAAAGGTTCCATCAACTGGTCAACTATTAAAAATCACTATTCAGTGCAGCAGGCAGCAGTCAACTAGTTATGGACAAAAAGGCTAAATGGGCCTGACATTCCTAATATGGAAATTCACTGAAAATGACACCTGTTCCACAGTGACATGTTGTGTGCAGCGGCACTAAAGTACAGTAACAATGGGGGGTGCTGTGGCGCAGCAGGCTACAGCGCTCGTACCATATACGGGTCCGAGTGCCCACGGGGACCCAGGTTCGAATCCGGCCTGCGGTCATGTCCCGATCCCACCCCATCTCTCTCTCCCACTTGTTTCCTGTCTACTCTTCACTGTACTATAACATTAAAGGCAAAAAGGCCAAAAAATATACTTTAAAAAAAAAAAAAGTACAGTAACAATACAACTACCATGGGTAACCATCTAATGAAACATCAAACATGCCAAATACGCCACTTTAAGTAGAACAGCACCATATTTGTGACCGATCTCATACAGTATGGCAGTGAATACAATGCACTGGAATGAGAGAGAGAGACAGTGATATCTTGAAAAACATACTTTAGTGTGTCTTTATTTTGTCCCTTAATGTCTGCCTTTCTAACCCAGTTCAAAATGTCTCTCAAATTCGTACAAAAATGTAAAAGAATGTAAAAGAAGTACATAGAAAACATTCAATAACAGGCTGCCTTATTTGACTATCCACCCCTGGAAACATGGCACTTCTGCAACACAAATGCATCTTTCCTACATCTACTATAGTAAGTAACCTGACAAAAGCTGAAAAAAAACCTTCACAACCTGTTCACATGACAAAATTTAAAGGCACTCGGTACAATAATCAATCCCTCCATGGCATTTGTGCCAGGGCAAGCTTACCCATCAATCACATTTTCCAGTGTGTCCAAGTTATACTTGTCTCTTGATAATAGCACCCTTTGCATGATGAGTTGCTTGCACCAACTCCCCCCCCCCCCCACACACACACTCCCACCAACCCTGCACTGAACATTTACCGCCTTTTACACACAAAGCACCCACTCCCCCTTTCCAGAGCAATCACAATGAGCTGTTCTTGTCCCGACCTGCAAATCAACTCTCTTATCTCACGACTCCATTCCCCCAAGGGCCTGTCTGAAAGCCTACACCCCCTGTCTCTCGCTAAAACATAGCCAGCCCTCCATCTCTGTCTCTCTGTCACTCCCTCTTTCCATATTTCTCCACTCTCCATAATATGCACTCAGTTTCCAAACTGTTGTTTTCCTGTCCAGGCAAAACAATGAAGGCACTGGAGGGGAGTGCAAAGGGAATCCAGATTTGGATGTTCACAGGGCAACTATCCTCTTTCTAGGATGTATCATCATTATATTCTCCCCCCTCAGTTTGGGAATACAAAGGGGAACTATATAAGTGGAATACAGTACACCACCTACTAAGAGACATAGATGCTCCATCACTAATGTGTATTTTGAGTGATCTGAATTAAAAATGCTCCCCCTCCCCTCACTCCCCACCACAAACACTTCCATTTCAAAGTCATTTGCAGTCAATCTGGGGTGTGTGGAATTTCTTTCGGTCCAGAGGAGAGCAGTGGTGGTGGTGTTGATCATGTGACCAGGTGAGGTCGGCCTGGGACGGCGGAAGTGGGGGCCTCTCACCCACCACATGTGCTCCATCACGGAGCCTGACCACAGCCCACAGCGCTGAATCACTTCCTTCCGGTGACTCATTCATTAAAACAGCATCCATTCCACACAGCTCTCTCCTTACAAACAAAATGGCCACTGATAAAAACAAAAAGCCCACAAATGCAGCCTCAATGAAAATACACATTTTCTCAAATGCCTCACAACCATTCACACCCAATAAAGTGACAGAAACATGCCAGTAGATGGTGAATATGAATAAGGAGTAAGGACTACTCATAAGGTCCTATAGTTTGTGAAAACTGAAGGTATACAGTAAATAACAAATGGTTGATGGTGTAGGGTGTAATTAAGAGTTGAGTTTCATTAAAGATGTGAGTATGGGTGCATAAAGATGAATATGAATTCTGCTGGCTCGAATGTCAAAAGTGGTGATTTAAGTGAACAGCAAATCAAACCTTTGAAGGCACCTGGTGAGGGTTCTGTGGATGCTAACAAGGAGCCATATGCGCTCTGACACACTGACCTACTTCTCCAAAAGTAACCATCTCCTTCTCACACACACATACTCACTCAGGTGAACATGGACAGACGTGCTCTCTCACTCTGTCAATTTCACTCACATTTAAACGCACAGGCACACACATAAAATAGTGGTAAGCTTAGACACATGTCCTCTCTCAGCCACTCAGTCAGTCAGTCGCGCAATCGCACACACACGCACACACACACACACACGTACACACACAGACACACTTTCAGTCTTGCATATGCACACATATAGACACAAAAACACACATTGAAGACATACAAACAAAAACCCTTGCCAACTCATGGAAAGTTGGAAACACACACTGTAATGAACACAAACACCTACTCTCGGTCACATTCATTTCGCCTCGTCATGTCATCAGACCAAGAGGTACCACGTGCTGGAAACTCTAGTCAACCTCCTTGTGTGTTTCCGAACAGAAACACCAGACATTTTAAGGATGCATGACTGGCTTAATCATTCCTCTTGATGGGAAGACTAAAAAGAACACCTTTTATTCCAGGGTCACATCAACGACCACTCTCAAAGGGGTCATCTCTCTCTCTCTCTCTCTGAGTGAAAGGCGGGGGGGGGTTATATTTCCTGAACATGGAGTGATTCAAAGAGTCTGGGACAAAAGAACTATTGAATCCACTGCAAGTGAGAGAATGTTAAAACTTGGGAGGTAGCCAAAGGCCAAACTTAACCCTCATGTTGTCCTTGGAGTCAATTTGACCCCAAGCAATGTTTAACATCATAATATATATGGTTTACTTTTTTTGTTTTGCTTCAAGTTTCATGACTTTTCCTCATTTGAAGGGTACAACAGAGTAAACATGAAATTTGCACAAAAATATGTTTCCAATGTCCTGTAAAAAAAATAGTTACGTTGGTGTTCTTGGGGTCAATTTGACCCCATTTTTATGAAACATGAGGTAAATGAATATTTGACACCTTATGGATATTATTATTGTAATAGTATGAGAACATGTAGTTATTATCATTATTACATATACAAGTACATATTACATATAAGTTATTTTGGCCGGTCTGAAAAAGTCCAAAAAGTCAGCCTTTGGGCTGTTGACACCGGATTGGCCATATTGCCAGCTAGGGTTCCAGGGTTCATAATGGGGTGTGTGGGGGGTGGGTGGGATTGTTTTGAAGGGCTTTTGATGGTGGTTATTACACTCTTGTTAAGTACCTACCACAAAAAAAACTGGGTAAAAAAAATAATTTCAATCATTTTTTGAGAGTTTTTTTAGCTGGAGTCAAATTGACCCCAAGAATAACGAACGTTGGTAAGATTTGAGGACAACATGAGGGTTAAAGGTCATGACAGATGTATCTGACCACAAAGCAAAGGAGTTGCAAAATGACAGTGAGAGGGCAGTTACCTCTTCCGAAATAGTCTGTCTTAACACCCCTTGTTGGCAGAACTCAAGAATACAAACCTCCTTCAGCTTTTCCCCAAAGGAGGTTCCTCAAAAGTTATTTGGAATGCTTTTCAGCCCTAAAGAAATTCAACTAACAATTCAAACTAACAAAGAGTTTCTGTATGAGAAAGGTCCAGTGCTTAATCTATTGTTGAGAAACGTTCTTGTAGTCAAAGATGACACATCAAAGATGGCACATCAATTCTTTGCAATGAAAATGACAGACAAAATGCCTGTACAGGGACTATAGGCTGTACAACCCTACATTTTAAAGGTGCTTCTGAGAAGATAGTTAAAGAATCCCAATTGAGAGAAGTTGAACAAGAGAGTGAATGAGAAACAGAAAGGAAGGGAAGAGGAAAAGAATGAAAAAAGGGGAAACCAGAGAGTAAAAAAGAAACAAGAGAAAGGAAAGAAGCAACATGCAAATACAAAAAGGTAGATGATGAGATTGATAAAAAAAAACAGATAAAACTTGGATATAAAAAAGAATGTTAGAAGAAAAGAGGGATTGCAGGAGAGAGAGAGAGAGAGAGAGAGAGACAGAGAGAGAGAGAGGGAAAGAGGAGAAGGAGAGATCGGACAGAATTTCAAGGCCATCTCTCATGCCTTGGCATACCCCCTGAGACTGCACAACTATGGGGAGCAGTCATCTGTGGACATATGGTTTGTGTAAACTGTGAAATCGCAAGGCCACATCAACCTCTACAAGCCAGATCCCACACAGTCCAATCTGATGAGGGAGGGAAAAGCAATGGAGGCTCTGTTGCTCAGAAATCTATCTGTGATAACTTTAGCATTTTCTTTTTTCTCTTTTTTTCATGTAACAATCTCACATAGCCTAGCCTATATTAGAGCACCTTTTCCTTTCCAACACAGAGTTAAAACTGGGGAATTTAACGAAATGCTAAATAAGGTGTCATTCTTGTGCACATCAGAGTTCAACAGTGAAACATCGTAGTTGCTTAGAGGCAGCCACATTTAGTCTGCGTACATGCAAGAGCCTACTAGAAAAAAGGAGATAAAATCAAAAATGGTTCTATTGCATGCTTAATATGGGTCCAAAAATGGTTCTTTAAACCATTTTGAAGGGTCCATCAAATGCCTCAGTGTTTCTATATAGCACTCCAAGAACATTTTTAAAGAGTGCAACTAAATTGAAATTCTACGTTTCCAGACATTAGGGAATGTAGCAAGCTACAACTCCCCCTATCTGGCCACACCCCTTGGATGCTTTGACCCAAATGGCAGCTCATCTACATTAGCGCCCGAGATTTCCTCCGCTCTGAGCATCCTGCTGCGACTTCATCTTTCCATCCTTCCATCACACCAAAGACCAATCACCATTTATAGGCTATAGCATCAGCAAATCCATGCTTACTGCTGATGTCATTGTAAGAGATAAAGTAGGCTATACAAAGTGGGCGATATATGACAAACGACTGAATATTTTAAGCCCCCCCCCCTCTCTCACACACACACACACACACACACACACACACACACACACACACACACACACACACACAGACTGAGATGACATTGCCTGATTACAGCATCACATGAAGCTTGGGTCATACATGTTGTGATACAGATTCAACACGAAAGACGGTAGGGAATGCAAGTGGGGATGAACATGGACGGCAACCATAGGGAGGGAGCGTTTAGAAATTAAAAACAGTGGAAAGGATTCCTATTTTATCTGTATCAGCACTGCCCGGGGCATGGACGTTAATCAAACCGGATGTCAAACGCGAATGCGTGTAGGTTTTGCAAAGCTGTAGCCTGTGATCTCAAACTAAGCAAGCGGGAACTGTTTAGCTAAATATTCCTGCGTCGTTTCGAAAAGAAGTGTGATATATGCCGTTTTCTCCCCAGCTAGGCTATCTCATCCTTATCACGACAAAGGTCATCTAGGCTGCCTAGCACTCAGGACCCTGCCTTTAGCATCACCCACCTCCAAAAATCACATAGGTGACATTTATCTAGAAAAGGCCAACCATTAACATAGCCCATCCTACACTTCTGTTGCTTTCAGTTATTGCCTACAATCAACCATGTAAAGACGACGGAGAGACAAACGCTAGGTTGGTTCACGCAAAGAGCTACATGTAAGCTTGGACGGAGGCTATACACCGGTTAGTGAGAGATTTTCATCACGGTAAGTAATAATTAGTAGCCCCACTCGTTAGCCTACAACAAAGCAGACGATGATGCAGGCAACAACGTAAAAATGACTCTCCATTTAATTAAGTTGACAATTACAAACAGACTCTTCGCTGTGTTAATTGTGAAGGCTACCTACCTGCTTACGGTACGGGGTCCTCATTGGGTTGGCAGTGTTGGCGAATATCATTTTAATTCCTTGGTTTTCGAGACTCGTTTTGCCAAAAAGTATTTAGATCAAATATATTGCAGTCGATGTAGCCTATCCCGGGTTTCTTTAAAGCACATAAATGATCCACATAGCACACGGTTTGTATGGAGGCTTGGATTGCCTTCAGTAATGTAGCCAATGTTATGTCTCTCAATGATGCCGTTTAAATATGAACTTTAACAGTAAAAGATGTCCAAGGTTTGTTCCACCTTGGGTCGCCTAACCAGTTTCAGGAACCCGCCCGGTTCATTGATCTGCGTCCTGTGGCCCGCAGTAGACCCACCTACTGTGGAACAAACCATTCTCCGGTGCGATGTTAGGGGATAGGTCGTCCTCATCGTATAATATGAGAATATCCACGATAACATATCTATACAGTGGCATGAGACCAAGTTTGTGTTAATAGTAAGGATAGGACGTCATCACTAATTTGATCAAAGGCTACTTGAAACAACTACAAAATATTACAAGCGCGGAGCGCTTTCCCCCCTAAGAAGAACGTTTGGTTCATTCTTGCACGCATACCACGCATTCCATAAACCAACCATCACATCCCATCTGCAGTATCCTACCCGGCAAGAGAAATATGCAAGAACCCGCAGGGGCTGTCCCAACTACAATATATTCTAGTTATTCATTGATCTGACCAGACTTCACAAATGTATCGGAATTCATAGCCTAAAGAATTAACGAGTCTATATCGACATGGAGTTTTCTTCTTTCTCGAATAATTGGCAGAACAAATAATCTTGTTAACGTTGTCGTGTTGCCTCTCACGTTAAACCACCAGATCAAAACAGTTTCTCGGGGGAATGTATTTCTCAAGGAGAAGGCGTCAACCCAATTAGGCCGAATCAACATGCGCCCCGGGGCTATCATTCACATGGAAGTAGGCCTATCATTTTTTGTCAGCTTATGAAGCCTATCAGAGCAAAGCACGAAATTCATGTTAATCGCTCTCCCTAGGATCAAATACTATAGACCTAATAGAACAGCTCTATAAAGGCCACACATCTCACGGCAACAACACACATTACCAGCCTATGAGTTCTCAATTAGCCTATGTAGCCTGCTGTAACTTCAAACATGGCCGTGCAACGATTTTTAGTCTAGGTATCAATTTGAATTTCAATCACTAAGAATGCCTGATCTCTTGTTATAATAGGCCTATGGATAGACAGTGAAAATGACACAATAGGCTACAGCTGACAGTGTGGTGAGCAAAATCATTTCAATAATTGCATATGGGTAGCCTACTTTTTTTTTTAAAGTATATTTTTTGGCCTTTTTGCCTTTATTATGATAGGACAGTGGAGAGGTAGACAGGAAACAAGTGGGAGAGAGAGATGGGGTGGGATTGGGATATGACCGCAGGCCGGATTCGAACCTGGGTCCCCATGGGCACTCGGACCCGTAAATGGTATGGACACTGTAGCCTGCTGCGCCACAGCGCCCCCTGCATATGGGTACTTTGACATAAGCCTACATCAGCACTCACCATTTACAATCCATAACATACAAACTTGAACAAAGATGAGCCAATACAACACACACACTCACTCACTCACTCACTCACAAAATGCAACTGTTTCAAAAGAAATTCTGAGATTTGGAGGATTATTCCAGCACTGATCTTTGTCTATCTGACTGGCCAGTATCAGAGTTGGGTTGGGCTGTCACCCTGATCACATCCTTCCTCTAGCCAGCCACAAAGCACGTTCTGCACTCACACTCAGATCTGAGGAGTTTAGTAGGGCAGCAGCGGTCACAAGCCGGAAGAGAATGGGGCAAAAGGGCAGTATTAAGCCAAGGCCAGAGGACATGCCAGACTGTGGGAACGACCTTTGGTGTTCTCTGTTGAAGAACAATAAAATCTTTTCACTTGGAACCCTCTCAGTCACTGATTCTTGCCAATTATGTAAGAAAATCACTTTCTAACTTTGTGGCAAATGGTTCTGTAAATAGAGGAGGTTCTTCACAGGACCTCTGTATGCTGGACCCAGTAAGGATTCTTCCCTCAGTCATCTGTCAGAGAGAAGGAGCTACAGTAGAGAAGCAGGGGATCTTAAGCACGGAGCTCAGAATAAATCTTTGTGTTACTACTCAGCTGTACACTTTACCCAATTACATCCCCCAGCTCGTGCTACATGCTTTTACTTCAGCCGATTAAGCCGATTTCATTCACGGTTAATGTAATTAATTAGGTTTAATTACATGAGCAGGGAGTGGGATGCCCGTGTTTGCTTCCGGTGTTGTTCTCCCAATTAAGAAGCTCTAGTAAAAAGACATGGAAAGAACATGTAGTCTGTAGTGTTAATTATAGCATCTGTGGAGTGATACTTGTTTGAGTGCTTTATAAGATTAATGGCAAATGAACGCTGCAAACTAAAATACTTGAGTCAAAATGAATACAGAAGTAAATAAGTTTTAAAATGTAAATAGAAATGAATAGAGAGATGAATGAGGCATGTACAACCAATTAATAATAAGACAAACTGAAACATTTTCAGAGAACCAATAAGTGTTGCAGACATGACAGAAGTGATTATTGTTTGATTGCAAAAAGGCTTGTCCAGAGAGGTTGGTCTATACTTATACTTTTGGTGAGCAGCAATTCATATGGCAAGATCAGTTCATAGAGGAATTCACAGGAATAAAAAAGCCAATGCTATCAACTAGGCTATATGGGCATGACAGATCTGCCCGGTTGCAAACTAAGCAGGAATGAAAACAAGCTCATGGGGGGCCTCCGGGAAGGTATTGAGAAACACAGGAGGAGACAGCAGGGTAACAACCTCACGGTCACACATACTGCTCTACTGACACACATACCAGGGGACAGGCTACTCAATAAACCACTTAAAGAGTGCTGGTTGGCAGCTTCACATAAGATAGGATCCTTTGGCTTAAGAAGAAATAAACATTCATAGTAGCACATTCCACTGAACAGAAAGAAGATTAAAACGAGTAACATTCTGTATGTTGATCGCTATTCAAGGGTTTCAGTCTGCATTCATAATCTAGGTGCTATATTACACCTGTAAAGGAACCCGATGAGACGCATGAATAGGCATCCAAACTTGTTAGAAATGAGATCAAGTTAGATTAAAGCTCATTTGGGTATGTGCAGATAAAGAGAGAGTGTTCATTACTGGGTTAATTTTGCTTATCTGGGACTATGAGCATGGGTGGGGCATGGAGTCACACTTTAGGGTTACAATGCATTGATGAGCTGTTGCCTGTTGGGTCAAAAGACACAAAGCCAAAGGGTCAACAACAGAGAGTGAAAGAGCACAGGCGAGTGAGAAAGGGGGGAGAGAGAGTTGATAGCAAGTGGGGTGTTGGACAGAAAAACCAGGATAGAACACATGCAAAGATAGAAAGCCATGAAAAGTAAGAAAGGGACCTGATTCAGCAGGGTCATCGAGTGCACCAGCAGCCCCTTTGAGACCCCTGTGAGGCAAACAGGCCCCTTTTTGAATGAAAAAAAAAATCTGTCAGAGGAGTGCCTTGTCCAATGGGCGTTTTCTTCCTCCCACCCTGCTTCCTGCGTTGCTTTTGTTGTTCTTTTTGTTACTCTGCTCATTCATGGCACACGTCAGAGTATACTACAGAATGAGGGAACAATTGACCATTTTTACACAAAACATTCAGATTTATCTCACTTTTTGATATGCTCCCCCAAAATGTTAAAACATCCTGATAATGTATAGTAACTTCCAATAATGTCATAAAATATGAAACCACTAAGTATAAGCTTCAATGTCTTTACCAATAATGTAATAGTCTCTGTATTGATAATACTACACATACTATGATACAATTTTACATCAACAGGATATTATTACAATATTGCCCAATCGCCCAATATTGTAGTTCAGCATTTATTTTATTTGGTTTATTTAAAGCAGGGACCATGTACAAGGTTCATTAGTTACATAAAGTAAAGAGATGACTTGTACCAGATTATAGCTAACAGCTCATTTCCATCCGCCAGTCCCTGAGCAGGTAAGGGGGGGGGGGGGGGGGGGGGTATATAAGTTATAATAACTCACTCACTCACTCACTCACATTTACTGGAGGTAGAGCAGAAAGCCAACATAGACATTTTTTCTTCCCTCTCTCACTGAGGACCAAGCAGTGAAACTGTCTAGAGACCTTGTGTTTCAATATTTTGGGGGGGATCATCTTTTGTCAGTTAGCATAAAACTTAGTGCTTAGGGGCATCATATTTCCATGACAACTTGCCATGCTGGGCTGCTTGACCTCGTTGTCGCACTTGTCTGGTACTTTAACACTTCCAAAAAGATGGTGCTAGAGAACTCAAGGCAGACATTATGCTTGGTGAAAAGAGTGGGTTCTTTCCCAGTGAACCAAATTACAGTAGTATGTAGGCTACCAAGCATTTCTAGAGGCAGCTATAAACTCCAGTAGAAGGAGACAGCTGATGCATAATAAAACAAGAAAAGAAAAAGTAGCAACGTCCATACTTGGACCCAAATAGCTAAATTAGAGACACTATGGTACCTCTCTGCTTGGCCCTCAAAAGAAAAAGTAGACACATAAGGGTGCCTACCGGGGTGTCAGGATTTGAAGGGTTAGCTTCACCCAGTTTAGTATCCCAGCTGGCCACCATCATCTTCAAAAGTGGCGTTTGACCGCGTCAAAGCAGGTAAAAGCAGAGCCTTTGACTGGTAGAGATCGCCCTTGACATGGAAATGTTTATTCCACTTTTCCCATGCCTGTCGTCTCGTTACTCACTGGATTCAAGATCGACAGGGCTATCAGAACCAATGTGTGGCCGTCCGGTAAAGAACAGTTTTCTCATCTTGAAAGAATGGAAACGGTTGGAAGTTCGAGTTCTCTCGGCCGGCGCGCGTGGCAGATGTAAAAGTTGCCGTCAGACAAAATAGGCTACAGGTGTAGGCAGTGTGGAGTGGGTTTTTATGTTATGCCTTGCAATGAGAAGTACCATGAAATACAAGAAGTGTCACCTGATGAATAGGGATTCATTATCTTTACAGCAAAAAGCCTGCCACAGAAATGTGCATTCCCATCATATCTTGCCATTTATTATTTACACTATTGATTTACTATTTCCCTGACCATTCAGTATGGCACAATGTGTGTTCTTTTTGTGTGCTCATGTCCTTGTGATGTGTATGTCTGTCTACTAAAGAAAACAAACAAAAAAAAAAACTCACAGAAAAAAAAACACAAAGTGGCAGATCTAAAGGCAGACAAAATACAGGTGTAGGCAGTGTGTGGTGGGCCTTTGTGTTGTGCCCTGCAATAAGAGGTACCACACCATGAAACACTACAAGAAGTGTCACCTGGATGAATAGGGATTCATCATCTCTATGGCAAAAGGCCTGCTACATAAATTTGCAGCATCATCATCATTCCCGTCATCTTGCTATTAGTAGCCTATGATGATTTACTATTTCCCTGACCATTCAGTATAGTAGGCTACAATGTTTGTTCTTTTTGCGTTTTCATGTCCTGGTGATGTGTATGTCTGCAAATTAGTTGGATACATTTAAGCCCTACATAAACTTTGGGCCATCCTTAATATTTCTATAATTTACAGAAAGTCTCTATCTCTTCTCATCACTTTTAAGTTAAAGCCTTTTGAAATGATTATGTCAAAATTGAATGTTTTAGGAAAAAACCTCTGGCGCCTAAAGGGTTAAGAGGGCATTCTTATGACATTATTGATTTATTACTGTTGGTTAATTATTGCATTACATACACATTTTTCTACAAACCTAGACAAACACAAACAAACAAACAAGATTCTACAATCTTCCCGCCATACCGTCTTTTTCTCTTTCTTTTTGTTGTCTCTATCTTTCTCTCTATGCCGCAATGGGGCAGAAGAATAACAAACTGTATCTTTGTTGTGTATTGTTGCCCGGTAACCCATTTACAATTTTGTCTTTTATAGCCAGGGCATGGTGCCACCACTGAGGCCATTGTCTGGCTAATCGCTCAACAACTTCTGGTCCACTTGTGTTGCAGTAATTGAGGAAAGGCATGGACAAGGAAAGCGTAGCGGAAGGTATGCTTGTTTGGGTGAGGTGAGGTATGGCCCAGTGGCAATGGCTGAAATGAAATCACATGGTTATCTAATGAGAGTGTTTGACCTGGTTTTGCAGGAACAGGAGCATAGTCTCTTGATTTCTGCTTATGTGGTTCTCTCTGTGTCTCTCTCTCTCTGTGTGTGTGTGTGTGTGTGTGTGTGTGTGTGTGTGTGTGTGTGTGTGTGTGTGTGTGTGTGTGTGTTATGTCCTCATACAACTATAAACACTCTTAACATGTATCTCACATGTAGACTCAAATACGTACACACATATGAAGACCTACCACTCAAGGCATGTATACTCACACACAAACAAACACATACATTATAATAACTTACTAACATGCATACACTCACAGATATGCAAAGTAGACTCACAGGCAGCAGAGTTAGTATACAATGGGCCATTTAAAAGCCCACAGCCTGTTTGGCTCCTCCCTCTGCCATTGAGAGGGGGATCAAAGCTGCTGGCCTTCTGCCCACTCTAAAAGAGAGCCTCGCCAGGCACACGCTTCCCTCTCACCCATTGTTCATGCCAACACAAAGACCAGGCGTGACACAAGTTCGGGGAATTGGCAACAACATACACCAAGCACCCGCTGACCTTATTGTTTGTGCACAGTGACTAAATTACATTTTATTCTAAACCCAACCCCTCTTTTGTGGACTGCATATGGGGAACAATGCTGAAGTAATTAAGTGAAGATGATTTTCCTTGCAGACTGTCTTGGGAGTTTAGATTAGTTTGGTTTTCATTTTAAATAGGTTTTCAGAAATCTGATCGCTACAGAACCATACTATCTTTGTCCATAGGTTGTAAAGTTGGTGGAACTCAAGGCTTTCAAACCATAAGCCACTGTAAGACAGTGACTACAACATTGGATTGGAGGCACATCTCTCCCTGCTCTAGCCTGGTTAATCATAAAGGAGAAATGAGCCATATGCTTAGAGAGCTTGAGTAGAGCTCTAGTAACTTGTCATATATTACATGATAGTACCAATTAAGGGCTGAAGGAATGTGTGCACCAGCTTGAATAGAATGTTTGTAGTGAGTATGGAGTTGAAGTGGTACTGCTGCCGACCTATTTTAACTGTATATTGTCAGTTTTCTTAAAGGTGTAAATTCTCTTGTGGTCTTCCAACATACTAGTGAAAACTAAATGCTGTCTAGGCCCTAATACACTGACTTACAGTAGCTTTATGAAGTTAGTGTTCATAAAAATTGTTAAGTAGGGTTCAGACCAAAGATTCCCAAAGAGACAAGACGAGACGGGCCGCGACATTCTAAAACCTTGCAACTGCGACTCAACATGTTTAATGCTCTGCGACGGCTTGCAACTACGTGCAACTTCTAATTCACACCGCTGCAACTCGGTCTCGTAGTGTCGGGAATCTTTGGTGTGAATTGGGCTTTAGAGTTATTAATTGATATTTCAATAAGCTTATTAGGCAGCTAGAGAAGTTTGATATAGAAAGATGGTCGACAGGCGACGTGCACTACGAGATACATACTTTTTAACATCCTGTATGGGGCCACAATATATATTTTTTTCAAATCAAGTTATCGGTTATCAAAAGTCTTGTCTGTTATCAGTATCTAGGTCACATGACTTGGTTCAGGTTATCAGTCATTGTTTCGTCAGCCTGATCAGAAATCAAAATGGCCACCAGTGCTGGAGCACAGGCTGACCATGAGATGAGTAATTACGTATAAAACATAATTATTTTCAATAAAACAACCATATTAACTATTATTACTGATTATAACTATAGTCTAAATATATTTATGAAGGGAAATAAAGCCTATTATGCTCATGGTGTTAGTTTAGCAACTTTGAAATGTATGTATCCCACGAGATACGTTGCCAGATTAGCGGCATAACATGTGGTCAATGTGTAATATTGTGTATTCTATGTGGCAATGGAACAAACGCCCAAAAAAGCTAAGGAATTTAGGTGACAGTGCCTTCATTGATGGACACTTGGTCATATTTGTGAGCAGGCAAACCATCTTAACCAATATGCTGCCCCTTATTGGTCTGGATAGCTTCCTAAAACTGTTACTTTCCCTAGTCATATACTCAACACAGCACTGTTAGAGTGTGTATAGGCCATACGTTGCTGATATTTTGCAGATTTGGCAGATTAACGTCACCCTGTAAATTCAGGGTTCTCGCGAGAGCACACTTTGAATTGTGTCTGCAACAGACTCTGGCAATGAGTAATGATGCACATTATTTTTGTCCCTTGCATTGCGGAGAAGCAATCACATCGGTGTATCTGATATAGGCGGCCCAGAGGCGAGCTAAACAGATGACGACAGAGCTGCAACGTTGGAAGTCAGTAAACATTGGTCATAGTGATATCCAATTGCGTCAAAGTCCGGAATCAGTCAGAGTAAACATTGGTCATAGTGTTATCCAATTGCGTGCAGTGAAATTTTTAAATGCATGCTTGGTGCCGTCCCTCGAGTTAGGCCATTACATTATTCATGGCCAGACCCTTAACCTTTCTAAATTGCCAGGGTCTGGATTTTCCAGTGTACACAAATACTGACAAAGTAGATAATATTTGTGATGTTGACTGTTTATAGAGGAAATGTGGAGCATTGTGATCATCAGGATTTAAAAAAAAGAAAAAAGAATTTTTTAAAAATTTCGGATTTTTTTATTTTATTTTATTTTTTTTACAAATTTTGCTATTCATACTATGAAAAACATAAAATTAATTTTAAAAATAATATTTGTTTAATAAATGGCCAAGAAAATAAAGCTTGTATGAGTTATGTTTATTAAATAAAACATTAAAATGTTTACTATTTTGATTTTTTTCGTACCTTAATAGGTAAGGTAAGGTACTTTTATTTTTATAGCGCATTTAACGTGCACTGAGTGCAACCCAAAGCGCTTCACAGAAACACAGAGACAGTGCCGAAACGGAGTGGCGTAGTCGCCAGCGTACCCATGACAACACAACAAACAAATTCACAAAATAACAAGACACAAGATGCCGGACGGAGTGGCGTAATCGCCAGCGTACCCGTGACACCAAGACATACAAGACAGACAAACAAATAAACACATGTCAAATAAATAATAAAACAAACAAAAAACAGAAAAGTCCACGTCAACCTAGTCCAATCAACTGCACTCAAGTCAGACGGCTGAGAGAAGTCCCAGAGCAATGAAGACGCACAGCCTAGCCCTCAATCGCTGGCAGATCCTCAGCAGATGAGATGGCCCGCAGGCCCAGCCGATACAGCCTGCTGGCAAATCGTGACCATCCGGGCAATAATAGGGCAACGTATCCTGGGAGATACAACTCATAAAATCCAAAAAATACAAATTATTTTCAAAATGAGTATGGAAATGATTTCCTTAGGTGCAAATGAGACAAAAAATAACATGAAATAACATGAAATTATTTTTTTCAACTAATTTTTCACTTCACTAATGTTTCACTTGTGCCTGTTTAAGGGTTAAAAACACTACTACTGCATTTATTTATTTATCTGAGTCCTTATTATGCTCCAACCATTCTATCTCTGAACCAAAAGCAGCCACAGTCACATATCCACAGATTGGTGAGATACCAAAGGTCTGTTAGAAGTTCGCTGCCCAGACTCATTATGGATGTAGGCCTACAAGAAGAATATCAGTCACAATCTCATTGTGACATATTTGTTGGAACCGATCTATCTGCACACACACACACACACACAGACACACACAGACAAACACACACACAACCATTACCCTCACACTCTCTCTCTCTCTCTCACACACACACACACACACACTCACTCACAAGTGAACCCACAAACACACAGAGAGAGAGGGAAGCACATATACACACAAAAACAAACACACTATACACACATTCATTTACATTCACAAAAGTAGGGAATGGAGTAGGACATGGAGACAAATTGACAAAAGTATTTTATTTTTGAGGAGAATGTGCAGAACTGAGCGGCGGCCATATTTGACCGTTTTGCTGTACATCTAGTTTCTTTTGACTGTGGTCAATAAATGTTCCATGTATCTGTATCACCTAACCCGAGCAACAGGATTACACAACTCCTGACCTGGTTGAGAGAAGGTTCTTAAAACAATCTATTCTAAAATGACTGTTTTCATTGTAAAGCAAACTGTTGAAGTTGTTGAATGTTGAACTGTTGAAGGTTAATGAGAACAGAAGGTAACAACAGGAGTCATGGTCTCCTCTGCTGTCACCTCTGCTTCAGACCTAAAGGCGGTGACTTGATTAATTATGCCGCAGCCATCTACATGCTCTGAAGTGAAACATGATTCCAGCAATAGTGTTTCAAATATTCTCTGATCCATTTCCAAACCTATCAATACCAGTCATATCTGAGGATGGCCCCAATGATGTTTACAAGGAAAAAAAGACACAGGTATTAACAGTAACACTTTAGTTTATAGAACACGTTAGCCATTATAATTAATATATGTAAGTATTCATGCTCAATGAGGTGTGATAAAAACATCAATACATATTTTGAAACTAATCCATTATCTTAATATGTTACTGCTCTGTCACTATAAGTAACATATTCAGACTGAAAAAATGTTCAGAAGTCATTTTATGGCAGCCCAAGTCTGGTCTCAAGTCTTTGAGCTTGAGTCCAAGTCAAGTATCAAGTCTTTGAGGGGTAAGTCTTGTAGCTATGAAGATGCAATCTGCCTGTGCCCAGTATCATGACATGTATTAAAACATGATCATTAGCTTGTTACCTGTGACAATATCTGTTTTACATGTCTTTTATTAGTAAGTGACTGAGCTATCTGGGTGCGCTTTGAGATGCCTGATGAAATTAGACGTTACTGACCTGGCATAACTTATCCTGGTGTCATACACCTTGCGTGTAGCTGTTTGCTTATTCCCACTGTGCTCGAAGATTTTGTAACTGAAAGGAACTCTGAGAGGACTTGTTGTCATCAATGCATTTTTTTTAAATCTTTGAGTACGCCCACATATCACATGTCCCATTATGGCAGAAGACATGCAGCTTCACACCAGGAACCGTTGAGTGAAGTCCGGACTCTGCAAGACAGGTGAAGAGCACATGCGGGTCTTCAACATGGCAAATGCTTGATCACAGTCCTTGGTCCATTTCACCGGATTCATGGCGGCCTTGGTCGTGAGATCTGTGAGGAGGGTGGCGATGGTTGCAAAATCCGGGATAAATCTTCTATACCAGCCTATGAGGCCTAGGAAGGATCTGACCTGCTTCTTGGTATGAGGCCGCAGACTGTTGCGGATGGCCTCCAGCTTATCCACCTGTGGTCGGATCTGTCCTCCGCCTAGATGGTATCCCAGGTACTGCGCCTCACTCCTAGCCCAGTCACACTTCCGCTGGTTCAAACTCAAGCCGGCATCATGGATTTGGCTTAGGACGCATTGCAGATGTTGCAGGTGATTGGCCCATGTGTCGCTAAAGATGACCACATCATCAAGGTAAGCGGCACAGCAATCCTCACATCCCTGAAGGACGCGGTCCATGAGCCGCTGGAAGGAGGCGGGAGCTCCATGAAGTCCAAAGGGCATTACAGTAAACTGGTATAGGCTCAACGGAGTCTGAAAAGCAGTGTACTCACAGGACGTCTCCTCCAACGGTACTTGCCAGTATCCCTTACAGAGGTCTAAGGTGGTGATGAACTTGGCCCGGCCGATCCTCTCAATCAGGTCATCTATCCTGGGCATGGGATATGCATCGAACCTTGACACAGCGTTGAGTTTGCGGAAATCCATGCAGACCCGGAGTGTGCCGTCTTTTTTGGGCACGATGACCACAGGGCTGCACCACTCACTGCTGGAGGCCTCTATGACTCCCAGCTTTTTCATGGTCTCCACCTCCTCTCTCAGTGGCTCGAGCAGCCTCTCAGGAACACGGTAGGGCCTTTGCCGGATGGGAGTCAACTCCTTCAGGTGTATGACATGCTGCAACACCGTTGTCTTCCCGGGTCTTTCCTGGAACAGGCCCGGGTACTTCCCGAACAATTGCTGCAAGTCGTCTTGTTGGTCCACACTCAGGTGACTTAGATCCACTGGACTCTGCCCTTGCCAGGCTCTAAGGTCACATGGTCAGGGTCCTGACAAGGTCAGGTTTGCATTGCGCGGACTCGAAATGCATTGTGGGTCCGTCCGTTCCTTCAGCTCCGTTGCCTCCATCAAGAAAGTTGAGAAATGTTCAACTTTTCAGGCAGCGACGGATCCGTCAGCCAATCAGATCGCGTGTATGCAAATACACACACGGCAGACACAACCTCCGAGATCCGTTGACGGACGTAGACAGTGTGAACGCGGGGTAAGATTCCTGGGCATAAACATTAGTGAGGATCTGAGCTGGACACACTATATTGGTGTGGTCACAAAGACAGCTAGGCAGCAGCTCCTCTCTCTGTGCCACCTGGCATGGCCCACAAAATATTGACCAATTTTTACCGCTGTACGAAAGAGAGCATTCTTACTGGTGGCATAACAACATGGTAATTCTCACCTTGCCATGCGAAGATGTCGGTGGCCGCGACCTGCCACGGTCTGTCAGGGATGCAGTGAGGAATCATGGGCTCTTTTGTGTTTGCTGGTTGGTGTTCTTGGCATGTGCTGCAATTCATTACCATTGTCTCTATGCTTTTAGACATTCCAGGCCAAAACATAATGTCACAGGCTCTTTGTTTACATTTTTCTATGCCCATGTGACATGCATGGATTTTCTTTAGCATCCTACCTCGCAGCTTAAAGGAGAATTCCGGTGTGATATTGACTTTAAATGTGTTGAAACATGATACCGAGTGTGAGCGATTGTCTCAGAGCTGTTTTCGACCTGTCAGCTGTTCTCCGAAACCCGGCGGGAGCTTAGAAATAGTCAACCAAGTTTTTAACGTTTGTGCCTCGGGCATCGAACTGCCGTGCAAATAAATCACTGTTTTACACCATTAATGAGGCTCAAAGTAGCTCCACACTTTATTGGTAGACTTCTGAGGGCCCTGACATTTAAAACGAGACATCGAGAACTTTGAAAAAGCACTGGTTGTTTACTTACATGACTGTTTATTCAGGCAGTCACTTTCGAAAGTTTAGCGGTAGCAGCCATCTTGAATCTAGTCACGTGACTGATTCGTGACTGGTTCACGTAATCGCTATGTCTATGCGTGCACTAGTCATGAATCAGTCACGTGACTAAATTCAAGATGGCTGCGACCGGTAAACTTTCGAAAGTGACTGCCTGAATAAACAGTCATGTAAGTAAACAACCAGTGCTTTTTCAAAGTTCTCGATGTCTCGTTTTAAATGTCAGGGCCCTCAGAAGTCTACCAATAAAGTGTGGAGCTACTTTGAGCCTCATTAATGGTGTAAAACAGTGATTTATTTGCACGGCAGATCGATGCCCGAGGCACAAACGTTAAAAACCTGGTTGACTATTTCTAAGCTCCCGCCGGGTTTCGCAGAACAGCTGACAGGTCGAAATCAGCTCTGAGACAATCGCTCACACTCGGTATCATGTTTCAACACATTTAAAGTCAATATCACACCGGAATTCTCCTTTAAGGCTGGCTTACATTGTACGATATTGGTCTGTTTTAACAGTCGGCGACTAGATTTCCAAAATCGGAAATCATGGGAGTTGTAATGGAATCGCGGCGCGCTCCCGTCAACGAAATCGTTCAGTGTAAGGTGCCAATCTTAGCGGTTTTAAGTCCGTCGGAGTCAGTCTTTTTCTAGTTTTGCCGTTACGACAATATCAAACATGTTTGATATTATCGGAAGTCTTTTCAGTCGTGGCTCATGCAAATAGTGTCGTGAACATTAAAAACCAATAGTGACCTTGCTCCAACACGAAACAGGAAGGGGCAAAATAGGCGACAGCTGTATCTTATATGATTATTTGTTAGGCTATTTCATTTCTTATAAATGATTAGTCTAATTATTCTACGTGACAGAACAGCTCTATATCTGTTAGGGATGTCACACATGAAACAATGCTGCAGAAACGCGAAAAAATTACTTTGATATGAGTAGGCTATCATATGAGTTCCTGTTGATGATGACGTGCCCTAGTGCATGATGGAAATAATTTGAAGGAATCTAGTAGCAGTCTTGTAAATAGTGACCCACAGTCAGTCAGCAAAATCCTAATCTGAGACTGGCCTGTGACTAGAAACTCAGTGAATTGTCTTTAGATGTGAGAGGGTCTGAGACTGTAGTCTTTCAAAAATCTTTTCCAAATCTTTGCCAAGTCTGTCAATGTAAGGTAGGCTTTAGAAGGAATGATGATTTTCTCCCCCTTGAAGAAGATGCCATTAATTTCGGAGAGCTTGTCACGGTGATTCCAAAACTCTCTCACGCTGAGAGGGCAGTTCTTTCGGTCACCAGGCCACCCGTCTTGAACAATCTTCCTTAGCATACTGTTCGGTCTCAAACGTTTCCACCAACATGCCTATGGTCGTCACGTCCACGTGGAATCAGCTGCAAAAATACTGTTTCACGATCACGCACCGTCCAGGCAAAGACATACCTGTCGCCGACACACTGTCGAGGAAATCACTTGCCGCTACTGACAGCAGCCTGAGCGAAGGCATGGACGTACAGGTGCACACCGTGTTCAACAGCATGCCGGTGAGTCATGATAGACTGTCTGAGATCCGAAAAGAAACAGAAAACGACAAACAACTCACAGTGCTACTATTGCATAAATCTCTTTCTCGATCTGGGCATAATTTACTCCTGTCTCTGTGAGAGACAGCCGTGTCTCTGTAGGGGCAGCCGTGGCCTACTGGTTAGGGCTTCGGGCTTCAGGCTTGTAACCTGAAGGTTGCCGGTTCGATCCCCGACCAGTCCACGGCTGAAGTGCCCTTGAGCAAGGCACCTAACCCCTCACTGCTCCCTGAGTGCCGCTGGTTGGGCAGGTAGCTCACTGCTCTGGGTTGTGTGATTCACCTCACTGTGTGTTCACTGTGTGCTGTGTGTTCACTAATTCGGTTAAATTGGGTAAAATGCAAAGAACTGAATTTCCCTCACAGGATCAAAAAAGTATATATTCTATTCTATTCTATTCTATTCTATTAGATGTATAACTGACTGGCCTACCTTCTTGAAGCAATACAGCACCTAAGCCATATCAGTGGGGTATACTACGAATCTCACTGAACATAACCAAGCTTTCTTAGGATAACCTGGATTGCTAAAAACGAAAGTCGCAATCAGAGTTGAGTGGTACTACGAAACTCACTCACGGATGAATTTATCCGTGAGTGAGCGCAACATACCTCGCTAACCCACTAATCGAGATTCGTAGTATACCCCACTGGACTGCCAAGTTACAGAAAATGGCAGTCCGCAATTTTTTTTGACTGTCACACTCAAAAGCGTGACATTTGGCAGCTCCGATTAGAGTCGATTTTTCAAGTGTGAACTTATCAAGAAAGAGATAAATAGATAAATAAATGTTACACACCTCTGCAACAAGGATAAGACAATGATAGACTTAGCAGCCTTAACGTTAACTTGGAAAATCAAGGAGAAACAGCGAATCAACTGAACAAAAACTAGCAAGAACGTTTTAAATCTAATTGTCGGAGTCGGCGCTGTTGTGTTTGAAAGACAAGTTAGAGGCGCCAAGACCCGCATTACGTTGCTTCTGATTGGTTTATATTGCGTGATGCCTTCAGTAGTTGGTGAGATTTAGGCACAAAGGACTAGTGGATTGGTTATTGGTGTCAGTCAATCAGAGCTCGACCTACGGCAAGTTAATGACCAAAGTTTATCATCATGAAAAAAAAATATATATAGCGCACTGAATGGGGAAATATTTTGCGTGAGAAATGTCAAGTATGGCGTGTGGTGTGAGAATGGGTCAAATTGTGTGACTGTCACGCTCAAAGCGTGAGACTTGGCAGCCCTGCATATTTAGATGCATCCACTTGCAAGCTGAGCTCTTTGTCAGGATCGGAGTAGGCGAGGACCGGTCCCGGTTCTCTGTTGATGACGTCCTTCATCTTCTGGAACGCAGCATCGTGTTGGCTGTCCTACAGGAAGTCACTGGACTGTTTGAGCAACTGGCGCATTGGTGCATTGATTTCTGACAGCCCAGGTGCAAACTTTGCCAGATAATTCACCATACCTAGCACTGTTTCCAGCTCGGCACGGTTTTTCGGAGGCTCCATCATCCTGATGGCGTTGACTTTGGCTGGGTCAGGCTTGATGCCTTCCTGTGAGAGGCAGTGACCGAAGTAACTGACTTCAGTAGCACCTATGACGCTTTTCTCTGTGTTGAGCTGGACTCCTTTCTCATGAGACCTCTGGAGCATGGCGCCCAAGTTTCTGTCTTGAGCATCCTTGGTTGGACCCATAGATATATATATTGACTAGATGTCGCCTTAAGCTTCTAGGCATACGTTAACACCGGCGCCATCATGGAGTGGGGATCTGAAGCTCTAAACTAGTTCACCCGTATTGTCCAGTGTTACATATTTAGCTACTTTTGGGCATCCCGAGTGATTAAAATCTTATCTATTGACTAGCGACAAATTTGGCGACTTCTCACAATGATGTCAAACTCAGTTGAAACGTCAGAAAATCACCGTTATAGTGGCTTTTCCATTTGTGAATTAGACTAAACTACATCGCATTCACATTCGCCAAACGCATCGCCACATGATTATAAAAGTAATGATTGGCCTATGTAGACTAGTATCAGACCGTGTTAAAGCACAGAAGTAAATGTTCAAACAACTTACCATATAACAGCAATTTCTGGTGAGATTGCAACCTGAGTCAACGAGACAAGCAGCAGCCTCAAGGGGCGATCACATTACAGATGGCATGTGCTGCGCTCACCGCTAGGTTGCTCTTGGTTGAGGTAATGTTCTAACGATTGTTGTTGTGGTTACCGGTGGGCTCCGCGCAAAAGACCATTGACTTACAGCGCGCCGCGGTCAAATTCAACATATTTCAACTTTGACGCTATACTGAGCGCAGCGGCAGACCAGTTCTTGCGAGCTCAAACCATTGAAAGTAATGGGTTTGATAGCGTATGCCGCGTGTAATGTGATGGGGCCTTCAACCAGATCTCGCCATTGTATCAAACCTGGTTGAGTTCACTCAGAGTTCCTCTAGAGGCGGTCGTGAGCTAGCGCAGAATGAATGGGAGTCTATGGGGCTAGACGGGTAAGTTTATCTTCATCATTTTAAAAAGCTGTTTTTCTCTGGACTCGACGTAAATACACGTTTGTCAGTTGAAACAAACCAAAGCACTACGAAATCGCTTGAGATTTTGACGATTTATGGTGATTTAATTTTTCGATAGGGCTGTCAATCGATTAAAATTATTAATTGAATTAATTACATACTCTGTGATTAATTAATCTAAATTAATCGCATATAAAAATGTAATCGCAAAATCGCAATATCAACACTATGTCTTTGCAGTAATGTGGTACTTAAGAGTTGACAAACTCCGGTGATATGCAAATTCTGTGCTGCAGACATTGCAAAGGACTTTGTTTTAATCAACACTTTCTTTTTAACACCGTCAGGCCGTTTTTTTTAAGTAAATGTGCCAATCAATGATCCAGGCAGCACATTCTCGTCTCCCCATTTTAAGGTCTAATGGTTACTGACTAGAATGGCTCCGGGTCAAAGGTCATCGATTAATCTGCGTTAATTTTTTTAATCAGTTATTTTATCTCAAATTAATTAATCTAAATTAATCAGTTATTTTGACAGCCCTAATTTTCGATAGCGCTTTGCCTGTATTGACGCCAATGCATTTAAGAGGAGTAGATCTCCGCTGCAAGATACTCGAGTCTGCTAACACACCAACACACCAGGTGCTGGCTGTTTTTTTTTTTTTTCACGGACCCGAGATGATGGAAGTAGCTTCTCTCAACCTCTCGCGCTAGCTGCCCCTTCATATCAATCCAACAGAGGGGGGAAGAATAGAATAGGCTAAGTTGCAGTGTGGCTGCTGGCCGTGTTCAATTGGATAACCTGGAGCTTAATGTTCTCTCCAGGGTATTAGAAGGTTACTGAAAAACTAACCACAGGAAACGGCTAACGTTATTTGCTTGCTGGGATTCAACCATAATACA
Source organism: Sardina pilchardus (assembly GCF_963854185.1). Lineage (NCBI taxonomy): Eukaryota > Metazoa > Chordata > Actinopteri > Clupeiformes > Clupeidae > Sardina > Sardina pilchardus. Next base: position 29,735,194 of record NC_085016.1, on the reverse strand, counting down.
CTCTAAACATGAATGTGTTAAAAACACCACAACATGTGTTGAATTTCAACACATCAATGAGTTCTGTTTGGGGCAACACAACTTGTGTTAATGGTGACACAGTTGATGTGTAAGTATACTGACACAAAAGTTGTGTCAATATAGTGACACAAAGATGTGTAATAATGTGTTATTGTAACACAGTTATGTGTTACGTGTTAAAATGCTATTTACACATTAGTGTGCTCAGAATTCCAGTTATCCAACACAATTATGTGTCATTCCACTAGGTTAATCAATATCAATATAAATAAAGATGAAGACACAAGTTGAAATATACTTTTGAATGTTTATTTTTCAAGTCAACATTAACATTGCCTTCAAGTTAAATACCTCAAATACCTTTATACATACTATGGTTATGGTTAGTTATTTAGAAGACGCCTTTGTCCAAAGCGACATACAAAAAAATAACAATACAAATTAAATTAACAGTGAACAATTACAAAAATAGGGAGAATAGCAATATTATCAATAAAACTGTATAAAACAATCATTTTAAGCACTAACCTAATGAGAAATAAAACAATGAATATGAGAATAGCAATTAAATAAGTAATTCAATCAATAATATAATAACAATAACTATGGCATGGTAAGGCTAAATTTAAGGACAATAGCAAAAATAAATGTCAAATTCTATCAATGGACAAATTATAACAAAACAATACTAATATACAAACCATAACACATAACAAACGCTCAAAAGACTAAGTGCATATTAAACAAATATGCCTTATATATACTATACATACTTAATACATACTTAACACATTTAACATTAAAGGAACACTTAAACGGTTTTTCATATTAAACTACGTTATTCCCTTAACTATGACGAGTTGATACATACCTCTCACGTTTCAATGCGTGCACTCACTGGCTAGCCCAGTTCATTCATTAGGATCCAAACAGAGATTAATGTAGAAACGACCAAACATCTCAATTTTTTCCCTAATACGAGTAGTCACACCACCAAGTATGGTGAGACAAAATAAAATGTGGTGCATTTCTAAGCGGGTAAGAGGGATAACTACGTACTACGACTATGTGCAGTAATATCCTCACTCCAAAGTGAAATTGAAAGTGCAAGAGTGATGATATTACTGCGCCGAGTCGAAGTGCTCCCAAGTGTTATTCCGCCACACAGTGAATGCATGCATTGAAACGTGAGAGGTATGTATCAACTCGTCATAGTTAAAGTGTAAGTCCGGCGAAAATTTAAAAATGTTTTTCTGAATGAAAATACATCAACTAAGCCACGGAAGAAGTATTTTTCGTTGATCGCGCAGTACAGAGCTAGCACGGGCAAGAGCTACAGCCCAAAATAGCAAACAGTGGGTTAGCATAGGGCTTGCAGCCATACGCTTTCAAATTCGCATTTTTAAGCCACTAACATTGCTCAAAACAGCGCCAAACCTCGTCAGCAGCTTGCTCTAGGTACACATAAAACTTAGCACCAATCAGTCTGTAAACTTTGGAATAGTATGTATACGCTTAGAATCAGTTTGAGACCGCAACCCAATCTGAACCACAGAAATGTCACGCAAGAATCTCACACGGAAGCATGAGCTATTGGCGGCAGGGACTACGGTTAGTCAAAATTGCATTTTTAAACTAACATTGCTCAAAACAGCGCCAAACCTCTTCAGAAGCTTGCTCTAGGTGTCTATACATAAAACGAAGCACCAACAACTTGGTTCACGAACCGACGTTTATAAAAGAAGACTTATGAACACTTACCCCTTCCAGCTCCTCACAAAGGAAAGTCTGTGATTATAGAACGCAATGCTTCCGTGCAAGGTCTCGCATGACATTTCTGTGCTTCAGATAGGGTTGCTGTCTCGAAGTGATTCTAAGTGTACAAACTATTCCAAAGTTTACAGACTGATTGGTGCTTCGTTTTATGTGTAGACACCTAGAGCAAGCTGCTGACGAGGTTTGGCGCTGTTTTGAGCAATGTTAGTGGTTTAAAAAATGGGAGTTTGAAAGCGTGTGGCTGCAAGCCCAATGCTAACCCACTGTTTGCTATTTTGGGCTGTAGCTCTGGCCCGTGCTAGCTCTGTACTGTGTGATCAACGAAAAATACTTCTTCCGTGGCTTAAGGCTGGCTTACATTGCACGATTTTGGTCTGTTTTAACAGTCGGCGACTACATTTCCAAAATCGGGCGGAAATCTTGAGAGTTGTGCTAGAATCGCAGCGCGCTCCCGTCATCTAAATCGTTTAGTGTAAGGTGCCAATCTTAGCGGTTTTAAGTCCGTCGGAGGCAGTCTTTCTCTAGTTTTGCCGTTACGACAATATCAAACATGTTTGATATTATCGGAAGTCTTTTCAGTCGTGGCTCATGCAAATAGTGACGTGAACATTAAAAACCAATAGTAACCTCTCGCGAACACGAAAACGGAAGGGGCAAAATAGGCGACAGCTGTAGCCTGTATGATTACTTGTTATTTCATTTCTTATAATTTATTAGTCGGCTATTCTACGTGACAGAACAACTGTATGTCTGTTAGTGATGTCACACTATCAAACAATGCTGCAGAAACGCGAAAGAAATACTTTGATATGAGTAGCCTATCATGTGAGTTCCTGTTGATGATGACGTATAGCCTAGTGCACGATGGAAATAATTTGAAGGAATCTAGCAGCAGTCTTGTAAATAGTGACCACAGTCTTTGCAAAATCCTAATCTGAGACTGGCTTGTGACTAGTCTGTGACTAAAAACTCAATGAATTGTCTTTAGATGTGAGAGGGTCTGAGACTGTAGTCTTTCAAAAATCTTTTCCAAATCTTTGCAAAGTCTGGCAATGTAAGGTAGGCTTTAGTTGATGTATTTTCATTCAGAAAAACTTTTTTTTTTTCAATTTTCGCCAGACTTACACTTTAAGGGAATAACATAGTTTAATATGAAAAATCGGTGTTCCTTTAACATTTTACCACCAATGACGAACTGTCGTGCTGGGCTCGTCAGATGGCCGATGCAGACAAGCTCTGGCTGCGTCCTTGAAGACCCCTCATCATAAGCGCATAGGGAGGAGATGTTTGTCCAATGCTGAAATAAAGTGTACACATTTATTATACACATCATTCTGACCTGGAGCCTGTATTTATTATGTTCCTTCATGGTGCACGTACACTACATACCGGCACAAAGTTGATCAGGAAAGAAATGGCCGACTTCACACAGCATCGGGTTGAGGCTGATCCCAATCACTTTCTTGACTTTTGGTCCAGGGTCCAGCAGCTGGATAGAGTAATTTTCTAGCAGCTCCATTTTCACTGGAGAGGAGAAAGAAACAGACAAAAAGAAAAAAAGATTAAATATATATTTTAAAATATCTACAGGGTACACAGATGATAGCAACAAATTGATCATGTGACATAAACCTCTGCATTAAAATGCAATAACATACTTACTTGAGCATACAATATGATATAATAATATAATTTCTAATGCTATACTATACACACACACTAGGGCTTTTGCCCAAAAATCATATTCGAAGCTTGCTTCTTAATAAATATTCGAATATTTATAAATATTTTGACCACTTTATAGTGGGGTACGAATTGTCATGAAATAATGGTCCCGTCGGATTTTTTTGCTAAAATTGATTTTTTCGTTTTATTTGCTTTATTTGGGGTCCTACTGTTGAAAAATGACGGGGTGCAAATTTTCTGACCCCGTTTTGCCCTTCCTCTGGGGGGCGCTTTCTCACCTTGGCCAGGATTTCAATTTTCAATTTAATGTCGCTTATAGAGCGCCAATACATTACACATGTCTCAAGGCGCTTTACAGAGTGTTAGACATTCAAAGAGAGCCCATGAGTAACAGGGGCAAGGAAAAACTCCCTAGAATTGGAGATACATATAGGAAGAAACCTCAGACAGACCCACGACTCAAGGGCCCAACCCATCTGCCTTGGGTCAGTTACAGTACAGTCATTTGTAGTTTGAAAGTTACAATGACAATGAAAGTTCAAATAGTCCAGTGTACGGAATAAATTGTCCATTAGTAATCCATTAGTTATTTCGGAAGGTGATGGGTCGCTGGGATCCGAGGGCCAAAGATTCGGGCAGGGAACCACAGCAGGCGATGTTAGGGCAGTCATAGGGATGGCGAAGGCAATGGCGATAGTAGGGCAGTCAGAGGGATGTGACTTCAGGTGTGATAAGGGACAGGCACAGAGATGGTTGATGGCTGGTAATGGTTTACCTCACAGGTGAGGTATAGGGGAAAGGGAAGAGAAATAGAGTGTGTTAGTATTACTGTAAGTCATATTAAGTATTAATAAGTATATCAATGGTGATATAAATGGTTATACTATAGAGGGTTTACAAAACGCTTTTACACACCTCTTTTGTGGGGACAGGTGCGTAGGAATAGGTTACCCAGTTAAACCCGAAGAGGCATCCCGCACATCGTCCACCACGCATGCAAACATCCACCCACCCACCACGCACGCAACATCCACCCACCCACAATGCCCCCCCCCCCCCCCAGGCGAACCCACACACCACCTCTCAACCGCGCGTCGGAGCAGCATGGCCGAGCATGGCCAGCCAGAGTCCGCCCACAGGCGGCGCCACCCATCCGCAGACACCCCCCCCCACCATCCGCGAGCAGAGAGAACGGGGCCCGCGCCAGCCCCACCCCAACCACAACACCGCGCGAACACACACCACGGCCCGACCAGGACACACAGTCTGATCCGCCCCGCCGCCCAGGCCCCCCGGAAGCAGCGCCCCCAGAGCAAAAGTCCAGAATGCTTCATGTCTTTGGACGTGTCATCCTGTCATCCTGTTGACAGGGTCGGGAGGCGTAGGGAGGCGATGTAGTGTAATTAAAAACGTTAAAATCATTGGACATTGGTGTAATGTAATTAAAATCGTTAAAACCATTGGACTTCCACTCTAGAAACACCACCCCAAGAAGGCCCGGACCGCGAGCCCAATCCAAATACAATGCCGCAACAGCCCTCCCCTCCGCCATCCACTCCCAGCATTCCCACCTCCCCCGTCCCCCCCATCCCACTAAATGCACAGCCGTGCACATCTGATCAGACCGCATGCCCCAGCCAGACCGCCAATATACGTCCACGCAGAGCCACTGGCGAATGGAGCCGACACAAACCCCACCCCCCCCCATCTACAGACGGCGACGGGAGGCCCCCCGCGGACGAGCAACGCCACCCGCGAACGGACCCCGACCGGCCCAGAGCACCCAGCCACACCACCCAGGCGCGCAGCCCAGACATGATGCGCAAGCCCACCCGGGGAAGGCCCATGACCGAAACGGCGCAAATGGACAAAAGCCCGCATGCGCAGTGAATGAACAAATGCCCGCACGCGCAACAGACAGCACGCGGGACCCTCCCCCCCAAGCTACACTATAGAGGACAGGACAGGGGGAGAAGGAAAGAGGGAGAGTTGAGAGAGACAGAGGGAGAGGGGAGAAGAGGAGTTGTACGGCATGCCACATAAGAAGTCCATGACAGCGCAATGCTAAAGCAGCATAACTAAGGCATGGTGGAGGGTGGTCAGCACCAGCTCAGGTGTGGTCAGTAGCCACCATGGTCAGTAGCCACCATAGGATACTGACTGCAATCATACATCTACTAATAATGATCACATTTTCACAATCTTGGTGTCAATTTAGGGGTTATTGAGGATGCTGAGTCCATTTATGACAGTTTCATTGTGATCAGAAGTTGTTATGACTCATTTTTACATAACATTGCAGTAATAAAGGCAAATCCAATGGGGCAAAGTCGCCAAACAGTAAGTGAGCTCATATCTTGGGAACGCTTTGATGTATGTTAACGAAACTTGGTCACATGACTACTGACCCCCTCCCAAGGGTACACAACAAATTTGGTGTAATTTGGCCACTAGAGGGCGCTATAATTAGCGAACCTGCGTTTAGGGGTTACAGTATATCATGATGACGTTGGTTAGCAAAATTCCAATGGCTAGTCATACTCTTCATACTCATATTGATGATCATTGCAAATTGTACCCACTCATTATAAACAATTGCCCATTTTGGATTTTCCTGAAAGAGAAACTAGATCATCAGCAGTCACAACTTTGTTTGGCCCCCTCATTGCTGCTTACCAATTTTTGTCAAAGATAACTATTTCAACACAAGATATGTCTTTTAATTCTGTCTGATGACAAAGCTGAGAATCACATTGCTAAGATACAGACAGAAGACAACAAGACAAAATTATCAAATGATGCCATTTGTAATGGATCCCTTTTAACCCTATGAGCCCTATTGACCAAGTGCGTCAAAAAACACTCCCACTCTTCTCTGTTACATTGCTCCGCAATTATTAGTTGCAGCGAGATGAAGCCTTTATAACACGAAAGAGCAGAACTGGGGCTTTCCAACGAGACTAAACACTTGTCATTAAATTAAATCAAAGTATATCATATTTATAGTCTATACTGCTCTCTGCGTTCACCCGCACATCCATTACTCTCGCTTGAATTACTCACGAACCCGGGATCGCACAGACATGCACGCATATCAGATGAAAGAGGAGAAACAGAGCTTTCCATTGATACTTAATACATCCTTCTGTGTTATAAAAATAGACAAAGTGACAAACAAATAATAATGTCATATAGCTTAGGCTACCATTACTCTCGTTTGATTTACTCTTGAACCAAAGATCAGAAAGCTATGGCACACATGTCAGATGAAAGAGGAGACACAGAGCTATCCACAGATACCATACAACCTTCTAGGTCATGAAAGAGACGAAGTGACAGCAAAATAATAACTTCATTTAGCTCCACTTACCCCATGTTTTTGTGTATTTTTTGTGGCATAACAGCTTATGTTCATAATCCAACATTATCATGTGTTTCTCTATGGCAAGGCACATTCATAATCCAGTTTTGAGATCCTAGCAAATTCCTGTATGGTATCCAATTCATTTGCATCCAAATGTGTTTGACAAATAAGCACTTTTTTTGCCTTTACTTTGTTCATTGCGATGCCGTAAAAAGTTATTATACAGTAGAGAATCATCATGTGTGCACGTGATGTGTGCCACGCAAACAAGTCAGGTTAGATCAGCTCGTGTCACAAATATGGAGCACAAAAAGTGTCAAAAAAATTCTCATCACTAAATCAAAATTGCCATTTATTTCTGTAAGGCACACACCACATATTTCTGTAAATTGCTCAGCTCCAAAGTATCCCTCCACCATGGTTCTTGTATTATGTAGCATGTGTTAATGGCACTTACAATGACCAGGATAAATGCTTCTAACTAAAGGTAGTGGAAATGCCCTTAAAACAGCCTAGGGCTCATAGGGTTTCTCCTATCCTTTGGATTTGAAGAACCACCTTATTTAGAGAGCTAGAATTTTACATGTGATTTTTCCTCTCATCTCTCGGTTTAGATTTTCTTGCTCAAAATTTCAAATTGAAATCGAGACTTTCATATAACACACACTTCAGTTTACTGATAGTGAAACATTTCTGGGGTATTTTGTGTCATACTGCTTGTCACACTTAAGTTGTGTACAAGAAAAAGATAATTTTCTCATTTCATCCGATATTGATTTTCATGCATTTTTACATAACGATTTTTAGCTGCCATCCATTACAAATGGCATCATTTGATAATTTTGTCTTCTTGTATCTTCTGTCTGTATCTTAGCAATGTGATTCTCAGCTTTGTGTCATTAGACAGAATTAAAAGACATATCTTGTGTTGAAATAGTTATCTTTGACAAAAATTGGCAAGCAGCAATGAGGGGGCCAAACAAAGTTGTGACTGCTGATGATCTAGTTTATCTTTCAGGAAAATCCAAAATGGGCAATTGTTTATAATGAGTGGGTAAAATGTGCAATGATCATTGTGACAGAGCGCATTGCGTCTGTCACTGGCAAATGCGGCTTTCCCGCCGCAACGTGAACAATGACTTTTCTAAACTTCAGTGCGAACAAAGACTGCGCTATTAAATCATTATCAATGTGAATGTTTGCTTGTGTACTGTTGTGCAGACCTGATGCATGTTAAGACTGTTAAGTTAGTTATAGAAATTGTTTAACGAGTTGATTCATACAGGAGACTATGTAGTGCACCGGGTTTAAAGCGTAATCTATTTACCGGCAAGGTAAGCGTTCTTAAATGCGCATGTTTAACATCAATGCTTCCTAGTTGGTAAAATGGATATGTTTGAACTGTAGGTATGCTGGGGTGTGAATGTGCTTGCCTGTTCTCGGTGCTTCAGTTACTTCCTTGTGGCAGGGAACAAACTGGGGTGCTGGGCAAGGGAACCCTTTGTGTGCGTATTTCGCGCCCGGAGTTGGGAGCGCGTATGTGAGCAGGGGTGTTCAGAGAGGTAATTATATTTCGTGCGTTAGTAATGTTTAGTATGGCATGGGAGATAAATGACATGAAAGTTTATTAGTAGTGTGTATTGCCTGTGTCATGTGTAAACAGCAATGCTGTGTATTTCAGTTAATTGATTTATGTTGAGTGGTTCAGGCCTGTGTGCTATATGGTGTCTGCATAGCTCAGACAGGGGACAGATAGATTCCTCCTCAGGTGTGAGAGGTCCTGCTATAAAGACCTCTTGAGGTAGGCTATAGGTAGACTAGGGGGCACTGTCCCAGTTTTTGTTTTTCGTTTTGTATCAGTGTTTGTTTGTCTTTTTGCATCACCTGCCGGCAGCTTATATACAATAAAGAAAGTTCCTTTTTGGATCAAAGACTTCTGCATCTGTCCATCATTCAGTCTGACCAATCCACCCGCTCGGGCACGCATCGTTACATTTGGTGGCAGCGGAAACTACTATCGTGCTCAGGTCAGACTGAAAGGTGGCAAATGTGATGGGTCCCAAAAAGAAGCGGAGTACCCATAATCCAGGACAGGAATCAGAGCTGTCGGAAGATGAGGCCGGCGCTCAGAAATCCATGGAGAATGCTCTAAAGGATCTCCAGGAAATGTGGCAGTCACTCCAAATAGGCCAGCAGAAGCAAGAGGAGCAGGCCAAACTAGACCAAGCACGCCAAGACCTGAGATGGAAGGGGATGGTCCATCAATTCAACCTTCTGCAAGACCAGGTGCGACAAGAGAGAACGGAGTTGGGGAGGACCCGTGGCCAAGCCCAGCTGTCACTTTCTGCTCCAGTGTCGACGGTAACAAGTCCATCACGGGTGCTGTCTACTGAAGTTCAGACCGAGCCGCAATGGGGGCCAGCAGCTCGTCAGAGGTCGGCGTTTGCAGTCCAAGCGGCAGTGCCAGTCCATCCAGCGGCGGGGCTAGGCCACCAACCAGCAACGGTAGGGGCCCAAGCATCAGCGGCAGTAGCAGGTCCAGTTCCGGTCCCAGGAGGGGGATCTCGAGCTACAGAACGAGAGGGGCAGTTGGTAAGCTGGAGAAGGCTGAAAATGCAGCGCTTCACGGAAGAAGAGGATATTGAGGAGTGTTTGGAAACATTTGAACGTATGGCAGTTATTAGTCAGTGTCCAAAAGCTGAGTGGGTTCTGAACCTGGTACCATTGCTGACAGGGAAGGCAAGAGGGGCATACTTGGCGATGGATATCAGGGAGTCGGGGGATTATGACCGAGTGAAGCAAGCTATCCTGGAGAAGTTTGAAATCCACCTGGAGACCCGCAGGCAGCGGTTTCGGAATACGTCGGTGCGGCCAGGTGAAACACCTAAGGAGCTCTTCACAAGGCTTGAGGAGCTGTTTGTCAAGTGGGTGTGCCCTCAGTCACACACTAAAGAAGAGATTGGGGACATGCTGGTGCTGGAGCAGTTTCTCAGGATGGTGAACACTGAGGTGCGGCTCTGGATCCGAGAACACAACCCCGTGTCTGCTAAGGAAGCCGTGCACCTTGCTGAAGACTTCATCAGGGCACGGCAAAGTCAGAGGCCGTATGAGCTGGGGGGCTTAAAAGAAACCAGGGGCCCATGGGCAGACAGAGGGGAGAGGGGTCAGTATAGTGGTGCAGGGACAAGTTCAAGATCAAATCCCGAAGATCAAAGGTGTTATTTTTGCGGCCAGACCGGTCATATTAAGCCCAATTGCCCCCGCAGAAAGCCTAGGTCATCCCAAATGTGAAGTGCATGCAGGAGGTGAGGGGCGCAGTGGAGTTTATGACTGGGGGGTGAGAAATTTCATGCCGGACTTCTTCTTGATGGTCTTCAGGGACGAAGACTCTTAAGGGGGGGGTTATGTGACAGAGCGCATTGCGTCTGTCACTGGCAAATGCGGCTTTCCCGCCGCAACGTGAACAATGACTTTTCTAAACTTCAGTGCGAACAAAGACTGCGCTATTAAATCATTATCAATGTGAATGTTTGCTTGTGTACTGTTGTGCAGACCTGATGCATGTTAAGACTGTTAAGTTAGTTATAGAAATTGTTTAACGAGTTGATTCATACAGGAGACTATGTAGTGCACCGGGTTTAAAGCGTAATCTATTTACCGGCAAGGTAAGCGTTCTTAAATGCGCATGTTTAACATCAATGCTTCCTAGTTGGTAAAATGGATATGTTTGAACTGTAGGTATGCTGGGGTGTGAATGTGCTTGCCTGTTCTCGGTGCTTCAGTTACTTCCTTGTGGCAGGGAACAAACTGGGGTGCTGGGCAAGGGAACCCTTTGTGTGCGTATTTCGCGCCCGGAGTTGGGAGCGCGTATGTGAGCAGGGGTGTTCAGAGAGGTAATTATATTTCGTGCGTTAGTAATGTTTAGTATGGCATGGGAGATAAATTACATGAAAGTTTATTAGTAGTGTGTATTGCCTGTGTCATGTGTAAACAGCAATGCTGTGTATTTCAGTTAATTGATTTATGTTGAGTGGTTCAGGCCTGTGTGCTATATGGTGTCTGCATAGCTCAGACAGGGGACAGATAGATTCCTCCTCAGGTGTGAGAGGTCCTGCTATAAAGACCTCTTGAGGTAGGCTATAGGTAGACTAGGGGGCACTGTCCCAGTTTTTGTTTTTCGTTTTGTATCAGTGTTTGTTTGTCTTTTTGCATCACCTGCCGGCAGCTTATATACAATAAAGAAAGTTCCTTTTTGGATCAATTTTTTTTTTTTTCAATTTAATGTCGCTTATAGAGCGCCAATACATTACACATGTCTCAAGGCGCTTTACAGAGTGTTAGACATTCAAAGAGAGCCCATGAGTGACAGGGGCAAGGAAAAACTCCCTAGAATTGGAGATACATATAGGAAGAAACCTCAGACAGACCCACGACTCAAGGGCCCAACCCATCTGCCTTGGGTCAGTTACAGTACAGTCATTTGTAGTTTGAAAGTTACAATGACAATGAAAGTTCAAATAGTCCAGTGTAGGGAATAAATTGTCCATTAGTAATCCATTAGTTATTTCGGAAGGTGATGGGTCGCTGGGATCCGAGGGCCAAAGATTCGGGCAGGGAACCCCAGCAGGCGATGTTAGGGCAGTCATAGGGATGGCGAAGGCAATGGCGATGGTAGGGCAGTCAGAGGGATGTGACTTCAGGTGTGATGAGGGACAGGCACAGAGATGGTTGATGGCTGGTAATGGTTTACCTCACAGGTGAGGTATAGGGGAAAGGGAAGAGAAATAGAGTGTGTTAGTATTACTGTAAGTCATATTAAGTATTAATAAGTATATCAATGGTGATATAAATGGTTATACTATAGAGGGTTTACAAAACGCTTTTTCACACCTCTTTTGTGGGGACAGGTGTGTAGGAATAGGTTACCCAGTTAAACCCGAAGAGGCATCCCGCACATCGTCCACCACGCATGCAAACATCCACCCACCCACCACGCACGCAACATCCACCCACCCACAATGCCCCCCCCAATGCCCCCCCCCCAGGCGAACCCACACACCACCTCTGAACCGCGCGTCGGAGCAGCATGGCCGAGCATGGCCAGCCAGAGTCCGCCCACAGGCGGCGCCACCCATCCGCAGACACCCCCCACCACCATCCGCGAGCAGAGAGAACGGGGCCCGCGCCAGCCCCACCCCAACCACAACACCACGCGAACACACACCACGGCCCGACCAGGACACACAGTCTGATCCGCCCCGCCGCCCAGGCCCCCCGGAAGCAGCGCCCCAGAGCAAAAGTCCAGAATGCTTCATGTCTTTGGACGTGTCATCCTGTCATCCTGTTGACAGGGTCGGGAGGCGTAGGGAGGCGATGTAGTGTAATTAAAAACGTTAAAATCATTGGACATTGGTGTAATGTAATTAAAATCGTTAAAACCATTGGACTTCCACTCTAGAAACACCACCCCAAGAAGGCCCGGACCGCGAGCCCAATCCAAATACAATGCCGCAACAGCCCTCCCCTCCGCCATCCACTCCCAGCATTCCCACCTCCCCCGTCCCCCCCATCCCACTAAATGCACAGCCGTGCACATCTGATCAGACCGCATGCCCCAGCCAGACCGCCAATATACGCCCACGCAGAGCCACTGGCGAATGGAGCCGACACGAACCCCCCCCCCCCCCCCATCTACAGACGGCGACGGGAGGCCCCCCGCGGACGAGCAACGCCACCCGCGAACGGACCCCGACCGGCCCAGAGCACCCAGCCACACCACCCAGGCGCGCAGCCCAGACATGATGCGCAAGCCCACCCGGGGAAGGCCCATGACCGAAACGGCGCAAATGGACAAAAGCCCGCATGCGCAGTGAATGAACAAATGCCCGCACGCGCAACAGACAGTACGCGGGACCCTCCCCCCCAAGCTACACTATAGAGGACAGGACAGGGAGAGAAGGAAAGAGGGAGAGTTGAGAGAGACAGAGGGAGAGGGGAGAAGAGGAGTTGTACGGCATGCCACATAAGAAGTCCATGACAGCGCAATGCTAAAGCAGCATAACTAAGGCATGGTGGAGGGTGGTCAGCACCAGCTCAGGTGTGGTCAGTAGCCACCATGGGATGCATGACTGGGGCACCAGTCACACAAGCCCACAGCAGAGGTGGTCCGTTCCAGTAAGACCCTGAGGTGGTTGAAGTTCCACACTGCACCATACCTAACTATAGGAAGCACTAAAGAGATATGTTTTAAGTCTAGACTTAAAAATAGGGAGGGTGTCTGCTAATCGAATTGAGGGAGGAAGATTATTCCAGAGGAGGGGTGCGCGGTAACAGAAGGCTCTGCCTCCTACTGTAGTTTTTGAAATTCTTGGAATTACAAGAAGTCCAGTATTTTGTGATCGTAAGGGTCTAGGTGGATTATATGGGACTAGAAGATCTTTAATATATTCGGGTGCTCTTCCATTTATGGCTTTGTATGTGAGAAGTAGAATTTTGAAGTCAATGCGACTTTTAACAGGTAACCAATGTAGAGATGCTAGGATGGGGGAAATATGTTCATATTTTTTGGTCCTAGTGAGTGTGCGAGCAGCTGCGTTTTGTATAAGCTGTAGGCTTTTTAGACAGGTATTATTGTAGCCGGCGTATAGCGCATTACAATAGTCTAGCCTGGAAGTGACAAAAGCGTGGATTAATTTTTCAGCGTCTGATAAGGATAAGGACTTCCTTATCTTTGAAATGTTCCTTAAATGGAAAAATGAGGTTTTTGTGATCTGCTTTATGTGACTATTGAGTAGAAGTTCTTGATCAATTGTAACTCCTAGATTTTTAACACTTGTGGATGAGGTCAGTGAGAGATCACTATATGTAACCTGTGATGTGGATAGGATATCCCTAGTCTTCTTAGGACCTAAAACCATAACTTCTGTTTTATCTGAGTTCAATAGCAGGAAGTTATTAGTCATCCAAATTTTTATGTCTCTCAGACATGTGTTGAGTTTGGCTAACGGGGTTGGTTCATCGGGCTTTATGGAAATATATAATTGTGTATCATCTGCATAAGAATGGAAATCAATGCCATGTTTTCTAATTATAGAACCTAGAGGAAGCATATAAAGAGAAAATAATAGGGGCCCTAGTACTGAGCCTTGAGGCACTCCATATTTAACCATAGTCTGGGAGGATGGTTCATTATGGACCTGTACAAATTGTTGGCGGTTAGTAAGGTATGATCTAAACCAAGCAAGTGCAGAGTCTTTGATACCTATGGAATGTTCAAGCCTGTGGAGTAGTATGTCATGATCTATGGTGTCAAAAGCAGCACTGAGGTCAAGGAGGACTAGTATTGATGCATAGCCGTTATCAGCAGCAATAAGGAGGTCATTAAACACTTTAACTAAGGCTGATTCGGTACTGTGGTGGGCTCTAAAGCCAGATTGGTACAGTTCTTGAATTTTGTTAGTTTGTAAGAAGGCGCTAATTTGTTTGGATACTATTTTTTCAAGTATTTTTGATATAAAAGGGAGATTAGATATAGGCCTATAGTTAGCTAGGATGTTAGGGTCAAGGCTAGGTTTTTTGAGTGATGGCTTGATAACAGACATCTTAAACTGCTGTGGAACATGTCCTAATAACATTGAATTATTTAGAATCTGAAGTAACGTATTATCGAGGAGGGGGAGGGCGGTCTTAAGAAGGTGAGTGGGAATAGGGTCTAGCAGACTAGTTGCAGATTTTGATGAGGAAATTGTGGAGGTGAGCTCTAATGTGTCAATAGGTGTAAATGAATTGAATGTTGTGCTAGGTTGCATCTGTGATTCTGTTATGTTTTCACTATTATTTGGCAATGGAGTATGTGTATTTGGTGAAACTGACTGGTTGTTGATCTTAACTCTAATTGTTTCAATTTTATCATTAAAAAAGTTCATAAAATCATTGCTATCTAAGCTTAAAGGAATAGATTGGCTTACTTCATTATGGCTCTTCGTTAAGCGGGAGATTGTGCTAAAAAGAAATTTTGTATTGTTTTTATTTTCTTCAATCAGTGAGGAATAGTAAGCTGACTTGGCCTTGTTAAGTGCTTGTTTGTAAGCGATGAGGCTATCTCTCCATGCTTGGCGAAACACTTCCAATTTAGTGGTGCGCCACTTTTGCTCTAGTTTGCGTGTTTTTTGCTTAAGGGTTTTAGTCTCTGATGTATACCATGGAGCGTGTCTTGTTTGTTTCCTTGTTTTCTTTTTGAGTGGTGCTACAGAGTCTAGGGTTGAGTGTAGTGCATTCATTACATTATCAGTTAGTAGATCGACCTCTGTTGAGTTAAGGGAAGGACCTTCTGTTTTAGGAGAAGGGCCCTCTAATATATCCTGAGTCACAAATGTGGAAAGGGTTAGTGGAATTTGTTCTAGAAAGTCTGCAGTCGTTTTTTCAGATAGGCTGCGACTATAGTAGTAAGTGGAGTTAGGTACTAAATAATGTAGTGTCATTTCAAAAGTAATTAGATGGTGATCAGTTAGGGTGGGGTGTTGTGGTATGATTGTTAACTTTTCTATGTTTATGCCATATGACAAGACTAGGTCAATAGTATGGTTATGACGATGTGTGGGTGAATTAACATTTTGGGAGAAGCCGAGATGGTCAATTAGAGATTGGAATGCAATTGTGAGACTATCGTTCACATTATCCATATGAATATTAAAATCACCCAATATAAGTATTTTTTCTGTTTGGACAACTAAAGTGGAAAGAAAATCAGAGAATTCTTCTAGGAAATTAGTGTAGGGGCCTGGGGGTCTATAAAGTGTGACCACGGTTACAGGCAGATTAGTTTTCCAGTCTGGATGTATAAAATTAAGAATTAGGACTTCAAAAGATGTAAGCTTATGTGCGGGTTTGGGAGATGTGAGAAGGCTAGAGTGATAAATTGTAGCTACTCCACCACCCCTGCCAGTATGGCGTGGTACATGGTGGTTTAGATAGGAAGGAGGTGTGGACTCATTCAATGGAAGGTATTCATCTGGTTTAAGCCAGGTTTCAGTGAGGCACATTACATCTATGTGGTTGTCAGTAATAATTTCATTAACCAAGGGGGTCTTACTTGATAATGATAGAATGTTAAGTAAAGCAAGCCTAAGTTGCGTTTTTTGGGGGGATTGTGTAATCGAGGATGTTTTTATTTGAATAAAGCCTACCTTACATTGCCAGACTTTGCAAAGATTTGGAAAAGATTTTTGAAAGACTACAGTCTCAGACCCTCTCACATCTAAAGACAATTCATTGAGTTTTTAGTCACAGACTAGTCACAGGCCAGTCTCAGATTAGGATTTTGCAAAGACTGTGGTCACTATTTACAAGACTGCTGCTAGATTCCTTCAAATTATTTCCATCGTGCACTAGGCTATACGTCATCATCAACAGGAACTCACATGATAGGCTACTCATATCAAAGTAATTTTTTTCGCGTTTCTGCAGCATTGTTTGATAGTGTGACATCACTAACAGATATAGAGTTGTTCTGTCACGTAGAATAGCCGACTAATAAATTATAAGAAATGAAATAACAAATAATCATAGGCTACAGCTGTAGCCTATTTTGCTCCTTCCGTTTTCGTGTTCGTCGACCGAGGTCACTATTGGTTTTTAATGTTCACGTCACTATTTGCATGAGCCACGACTGAAAAGACTTACGATAATATCAAACATGTTTGATATTGTCGTAACGGCAAAACTAGAAAAAGACTGACTCCGACGGACTTAAAACCGCTAAGATTGGCACCTTACACTAAACGATTTAGATGACGGGAGCGCGCCGAGATTCTAGTACAACTGGCAAGATTTCCGCCCGATTTTGGAAAAGTAGTCGGCGACTGTTAAAACAGACCAAAATCGTGCAATGTAAGCCAGCCTTAAGATTGCTAAAATCAATTCCCCTAATGGATCGAGCACGAGACAACTTTGGTACAGACACCCTCTCTATTTGGCCCTGTGTTGGCCTATCTGGGTGACTCTGGGACGACAGAGATCTGTGTAAGACAATATCTCTGCTGCCTGGACTAACCTCTGGTTTGTCAGGAACTAGCCTCGGTTAGGTGATGGTCTATGTTCCTTGAAAGGAGAACAGCACCCTCCGGAGTGGGGTGGATACCGTCTCTTTTCAACAGTCTAGGCTTCCCCAAGAAGGAGCTAAAATTATCAATGAAGCCCACATTGTTATTGGCACACCACTCTGACAGCCAGCGGTTGAGGTCCGAAATTCTGCTGAACATTTCGTCACCTCTTCTAATGGGTATGGGTCCAGAGAAAGTTACAGAATCAGACATCTGTTGTGCGAACCTGCACACGGAAATAAAGTTTTGCTTGGTGATCTCCGATTGACGCAATCGGACATCGTTGGTGCCGGTGTGGATGACTATTTTCGAATATTTACGCTTAGCATTAGCCAGCACTTTCAAATTTGACTCGATGTCGTTAGCTCTGGCCCCAGATATTGAATTAACTATAACCGATGGAGTCGTTAGCTTCACGTATCGTATAGTAGAGGCGCCAATTACCAGAGAGGCAGGTTTATCTTGGCTAGCTAAAGGGGAGAATCGATTAGAAACGTGAAGGGGTTGGTGGTTAGCAGTGGGCCTCTGTTTGGATTTATGTCCCCGAATAGTCACCCAGGGACTAGTCCCCTGCTGCGAGGGGGCTGTCATGGTTACGCTATCTGTAGGCCTATCTCTAATGGCTGGTGCATCCACACAGGTTACCGGGGATTCTGTCGCTAACTGTTTGCTAGTCAGATTCAGCGTGCGGATGCGGCCCTCGAGTTCATCTAACCTCGCCTCCAAGCTAGCTATTCGTCTGCATTTATTACAAGTATCTTGTCCACTAAAGGAGGCTGGGGAGTAAGCTAGCATGTGACACGCCGGGCAACATAGAGCGTTAGGAGGAGGAGAGGTAGGGACAGGATCGAGACGAGGCATCGTCTTTAAGAAAAGCAAGTGAGTTGGCTACACAGGTGGTTAGAGTAGAGTTATACGTAGATAAAACCCCAATGTGTTCAAAGTGAACAGATTACGTGGAAACAGCGGGGAAGCACCGCAAGCTACAACGCTAAACAGTGGCAGTACAAACAGGATGTGACGCAATCACTTACCGCAACTTCCTTACTCGCGAATTGCGAACAGATTTTTGAATTTCAAAAGTATATCGAAATCAAAGATCAAAGACTTCTGCATCTGTCCATCATTCAGTCTGACCAATCCACCCGCTCGGGCACGCATCGTTACAATCATCAATATGAGTATGAAGAGTATGACTAGCCATTGGATTTTTTTTGCTAACCCAACATCATCATGATCTACTGTAACCTCTAAACGCATGTTTGCTAATTATTGCGCCCCCCATTGGCCAAATTACACCAAATTTGTTGTGTACCCTTGGGAGGGGGTCAGTTGTCATGTGACCAAGTTTCGTTAACATACATCAAAGCGTTCCCAAGATATGAGCTCACTTACTGTTTGGCGACTTTGCCCCATTGGATTTGCCTTTATTACTGCAATGTTATGTAAAAATGAGTCATAACAACTTCTGATCACAATTAAACTGTCATAAATGGACTCAGCATCCTCAATAACCCCTGAATTGACACCAAGATTGTGAAAATGTGATCATTATTAGTAGATGTATGATTGCAGTCAGTATCCTGGCCAAGGTGAGAAAGCGCCCCCCAGGGGAAGGGCAAAACGGGGTCAGAAAATTTGCACCCCGTCATTTTTCAACAGTAGGACCCCAAATAAAGCAAATAAAACGAAAAAATCAATTTTAGCAAAAAAATCCTACGGAATTACAATTCGTACCCCACTATTATGCAAGCAGACTCTGCACTCAAGAGGCAAGTTCCATTACAGCCCACGGAATAAGATAGTTAACCGTAAATTTAGCATTAGCTAAACCCTCCTGGCACGGCACACATTATGTGTGGCCCAATTAGACGACAATTGTTTTTGAATCAGTAGATGTTCCTTTCTCCAGCAACAGTAAAACCATCCACCAAAGCCACTGCGAATACGAGATAATGCTTCTTAAAAATGACCGAAATTTAGAGGGAGGAAAATTCTGCTTTCAGTGGTGTAGATAACCCCTCGGTGCACCTTTTGGTCTTTAAAACTATGCTACCTAGGCTCTATGGAAATATAAAGCTTATGTTCATATCTTTATCAGGATAATCAGGGTAGAAATGGCAATTTCAGTCATTTTCAGCCATGAATTGTTGGATTTTTGAGGGTCTCTGAGAGGGGTCCCAGAACTCCATAACAAAAAACAGCTGGAGGGTTTTAAGTATATTGTCATGCCCGGCTTTGCCGTGCTGTGGTGTGGCCCGCCCCTTTGTCTGTGTGTCTTATGGCTGCTGTCTGTCTGTCTGTCCCAGACCCACAGGTGGAGCTGTTACCTGGCCGTGCAGCTTGATTGATGGCCACCAGGCCTGTTAAAAGAGGCCTTCCTGTCTGCTTGCGCGTTCTCTCTCTGGTCCCGGCTGTCCGTCTGCGCGGCTGGCTAGGCCTCGCTCCGCACATACACTTTTGCTATGCTACACTCCATTCTACTGATGAACACTACACATTTGGTTAACCATTACACTTACTGATTCACCTTTATTTATGTAATAAACATCTATTTGTTAAATATAGTGATCGGTGTTGTCTCCCTCCATGTCGTTACCGCTGTACGAGCCCAGTGGTCTTGACATATGGGGATCTCGTCCGCTTTTGAATCCAAATGTAAGTAAGGTAGGCTACTTTAATTCGCGGTGGCCGCGTGTGTAGTGCTACAGTACGTTACGAGCGTAGGCTTGAAGATTTATGAATGGGTGACGTAAATTTGGCCTACTATCAGTTCTCTGATTGGTTGGGAGAAGCACACTGATTTTTGTTAAATGTGTATCGTAGCCTAAGTTGGGTAAGGAGCGTCTTTTCTTCCGGCTAATTGGTAAACAAAGTTCGGTTGCAGTTTTGGTGGCTGGACAGAAGCTTTTGGAGCGATCGCTTTTCCCCATTTAGAGTGCTTCGGTGCTGGGTTTAGGCTGCTGCTGTCACGGGAGTCTGGGCTGAGGGCACCGCCGTGGCGAAACGGCTGGATTGACTTCGGTCGAGGCAGTACGTCCCCGCTGGTCTTGGTGAGTCAATGATCCTTGCTCTTGGACTCCGTGCGAAGATAAGGCAGAATAGTGGGGGGTAAATGTTAGGGGGATGCTCCAGGATATGTCTAGTTGCTTTAACTGTATTAGGCTTTGTAACCAGGTTGGCTGGATGTGTTGTGTAGGCTAGAGAGAGCAAGTTTTGGTTAGTTTTGATATTTGCACATTGGTTATTGTTGTTGCCGATTGGGAGTGTACCGATGGTGACGTTGGAGGAGTTTTTAGCAGCTCCGTCGGAACGTTTGTTAGTGGCGTTAAATACAGAACAATTGCGAAAGGTAGCCGATCATCATCATATTAAGTTGCCCTCCGTGTTGAAATCCGCTAAAAAGAAACAGTTGGTGGGTTTTATTCGGGAGTTCCTAAAAGAGAAAGAGATTTTGCCTGTTCTAACACCAGTTGATCCTAGCTCAGAAATTCAAACTGTTATTGCCAATATGCCTGGGCCTGAAACGGAGTCTGAGTGCAGCAAATTAACTTTTGAACAACAAAGAGAATTGTTGAAAATGAAGATGGATATGGAACTGGAAATTGAGCGAGTTAAATTGGCGAAGGAGACAAAGCGATTAGATCAGGAGATGGATCAAAAACGTTTTGACGCGCAGGAGAGAGAGAAAGACCGTTCGTTAGAAAAGGAAAAACTTAAAAACCAAGAGCAGGAATTAGAGATAGAAAGAACAAGGCTGCAATTAATTACAGAGGGTAAAATTGAACAGAATAAATCTAGAGGTAAGTCAGGTTTAGCGGGTATGATAAAATTCCTGCCCAAATTTAACGAACGGGAGCCAGATATTTTTTTCTCTTTGTTTGAAAACATAGCTACTGATAGCGATTGGGATGACGAGGACAGAAGCATACTTTTGCAAACTGTATTGATTGGCCGCGCACAGGAGGCTTTTGTGGCTTTAACACCTGCTGATAGACGAGTGTATGACAAGGTAAAGCAAGCAGTCTTGAAATGTTATGAACTCGTTCCTGAGGCGTATCGGCAGCGATTCAGAAACTGGCGTAAAGGCGAAAAACAAACTCATACTGAGGTGGTAAGAGAGTTGAGTAGTTTTTTCAATCGTTGGCTGACCGCTGAGGGTGTGGAAACATTTGATGCGCTGCGAGAGTTGGTTATGTTAGAGCAGTTTAAAAACATCTTGCCCGAGAGGATTGCTATTTATGTCAACGAGCACGAAGTTAAGACTGTTGCGGAGGCCGCTGTCCTCGCCGACGGCTTTGTATTGACGCACAAAGGGAAGGTGCGTGAATATTCTTCACGTTATGAGAATAACCGTAGGGAATATCGCTCAAGTCGTGTTCATGCTGGTCCTGTTGTCAAATATGATCCCCCAACGAATAATAAAACACAGGAGACTGGGGTTGGTGAGCGATGTAATTATTGTTTGGAGGTAGGACATTGGAAGCGAGAGTGTCCAGTGTTGCGTATGCGAAATGAGGTTAAAACTGACCATGGAAAAGCTGTTTGTTGCGTTTCTTCTGTTGCGCATCCTTATACGCCTGTTGTGGTTGATATGGAGGTTTTAAATGTCGTTCAGCCTGACGCGGGTGAGAAGATCGATCTTGGAGCTGTGTCTGATAAGCGTGTAACATCTGGGAGGTCCGGTGTGTCAGACTATGCGCCGTTTATTAGTGATGGTTTTGTCTCCTTGGTAGGAGGGGAGCACAGAGTCCCAGTAAAAATCTTGAGGGACACAGGAGCCTCAGAGAGCTTCATTTGTGCTTCAGTTCTGCCATTGTCTTCAGTATCAGACACGGGGAAGTGTGTTCTGATTCGCGGGATAGGCCTTCAGCCTTTCCCGGTGCCTTTACATCGGGTTCAGTTATTTTCAGGTTTTGTAAATGGCGAGGTTACAATTGCCGTGAGACCCTCTCTACCTGTAGATGGTATTCATATCATTTTGGGAAATAATCTGGGTGGGTGTTTAGTGTCTCCGCCGCCTGTGGTTACAGTTGCACCTCTGCCATTAGCGGAGCCAGATGGGTGTCTGCAAGACTTTCCAGATGCTGTTACTGCCTGCGCTGTGAAGCGTACAGTGGCTCGCGCGCAGGTAGAGTCACCATCTGATGTGTCTAAAGCCTACCTTACATTGACAGACTTTGCAAAGATTTGGGAAAGATTTTTGAAAGACTACTGTCTCAGACCCTCTCACATCTAAAGACAATTCATTGAGTTTCTAGTCACAGTCTAGTCACAGGCCAGTCTCAGATTAGGATTTTGCAAAGACTGTGGGTCACTATTTACAAGACTGCTGCTAGATTCCTTCAAATTATTTCCATCGTGCAATAGGCTACACGTCATCATTAACAGGAACTCACATGATAGCCTACTCATATCAAAGTAATTTTTTCGCGTTTCTGCAGCATTGTTTGATGTGTGACATCACTAACAGATATAGAGTTATTCTGTCACGTAGAACAGCCGTCTAATAAATTATAAGAAATGAAATAACAAATAATCATATAGGCTACAGCTGTCGCCTATTTTGCCCCTTCCTGTTTCATGTTCGACCGTGGTTACTATTGGTTTTTAATGTTCACGTCACTATTTGCATGAGCCACGACTGAAAAGACTTCCGATAATATCAAACATGTTTGATATTGTCGTAACGGCAAAACTAGAAAAAGACTGCCTCCGACGGACTTAAAACCGCTAAGATTGGCACCTTACACTAAACGATTTAGATGACGGGAGCGCGCTGCGATTCTAGTACAACTCCCAAGATTGCTGCCCGATTTTGGAAATGTAGTCGCCGACTGTTAAAACAGGTCAAAATCGTGCAATGTAAGCCAGCCTTAAGTCTAAGATGTCCGTTTCTGGTTTGCTTGTCCCTGAACTACCTGCGCCTTTGTCTTATGATGAGCTGGTCGAAGCTCAGAGAAACGATCAGAGTCTGGAGATGTTTTTTGCTTTGGCTGCAGCTGATCCCGGCAAGGGTTATCTTGTGCAGAATGGTCTTTTGCTTCGAAAGTGGTTGTTTTGTGCTGAGCCTGATGTGGCAGATCAGGTGATGCAGGTCGTGGTTCCTGAGAACTACCGCGATTTAGTTTTGAAAACTGCACACTGTGTAGAGTCTGAACATTTTAGTGTTAAGAGGACCTACAATTATATACTACAGCATTTTTATTGGCCACGCATCAAGCGGGATGTAATGAAGTTTGTCAGAACTTGTCATGTTTGTCAAGTAGCAAGGAAGCTGAACTACTCCGCATCTTCGGGGGTGGCGAGTGGTCACAGCAGCCAAAACTCCAAGTTGAGTTCGGCGCCTGTCTTGGCTGTACCGAAATTGGAGCAACCATTCCGGTTGCAGGTTGACATGAGTCGGGTTGGGGCGAGGGCCGCTCTTTTGCAGAACGATGAAAGGGGTGTTGAAAAATCGTTTTATTTTTCGAGAAAATGCAACAAACACCAATTGAATTACTCCGTTCTCGAGAAGGTGGCTTTTGCGCTAATTTGGGCACTTCAACCCTTCGTAGTTTATGTGGGTGGGGGTTTACATTCGATCGTGGGTGATTCGGACAATAATCCACTCACGTTCCTCCAGTCGTTAGAGAAGCCCACCAACCAACGCCTCTTACGTTGGGCATTATTTTTACCACCTTTTCGTTAAGCTATTCGGCTCATTCGAGTGTGGAGAATGTGTGGGCTGGTCACTCTCACGCCCCGGATGAGTCAGTTTAATGGTGTCTGTTTGTCCTGCTCAATCTGTGTCTGTTCTGCTTTCCTTAAATAGCTGTCCATGGTACCGGGATTTGCTGGTTGCAGAATGTGGTAAAGATGGAGGTGGTGGAAATGGTCACTGTTGGTCTGATTGTCCTAGTATGAGTGAGGTGCACTGGGATGGTGGTGTGAATGTATTAGCCTTTCCAATGTGTGAATGTTAGTTTTGTTATAATTTACTCATTATTCTTTACGATTTTGTTATTGCTATTGTGGGAGCTTGATGGTTCTTTCAGAGTCCCAGTAAAATGGGCCTCTGTTCTTAAGGGGGGGGTGATGTCATGCCCGGCTTTGCCGTGCTGTGGTGTGGCCCGCCCCTTTGTCTGTGTGTCTTATGGCTGCTGTCTGTCTGTCTGTCCCAGACCCACAGGTGGAGCTGTTACCTGGCCGTGCAGCTTGATTGATGGCCACCAGGCCTGTTAAAAGAGGCCTTCCTGTCTGCTTGCGCGTTCTCTCTCTGGTCCCGGCTGTCCGTCTGCGCGGCTGGCTAGGCCTCGCTCCGCACATACACTTTTGCTATGCTACACTCCATTCTACTGATGAACACTACACATTTGGTTAACCATTACACTTACTGATTCACCTTTATTTATGTAATAAACATCTATTTGTTAAATATAGTGATCGGTGTTGTCTCCCTCCATGTCGTTACCGCTGTACGAGCCCAGTGGTCTTGACAATATGGCTGTTCATAGTTCCACATACTTATCACATATACAAAGTATGAGCCGATTTGGCCGACCCCCATCTTCCCACCTCTGCCTGGTTTTCTCATGCAATGACTCTTAAGTCCGTCGGAATCAGTCTTTCTCTAGTTTTGCCGTTACGACAATATCAAACATGTTTGATATTATCGGAAGTCTTTTCAGTCGTGGCTCATGCAAATAGTGACGTGAACATTAAAAACCAATAGCGAGCAAGCTCCAACATGAAACAGGAAGGGGCAAAATAGGCGACAGCTGTGCCTATATGATTATTTGTTAATTCATTTCTTATAATTTCTTAGTCGGCTATTCTACGTGACAGAACGTAGGTTACAAATGTAACTATGGATCTGTGAGACCGTGGGATGACTGTCACTACAGTCTAAAAAGGAATGATCACCTTCGTTCTGCCTATCACCGAGATCATATGTCAAAATAGTCCTGTCCATGACCTCCGGAAGCAGAACGACTTGAGTTAATAAATAGCAGGGAATGCTCCCGGGTCAGTCTCCTATCCCTGAACGCCTCAGAATGGTCCGAGCGACAAGGATAGTGATGGTCATCCCTCGGTCTCACAGATCCATAGTTACATTCGTAACCTCCGATATGTTTCGACCTCACTCTAACCGTCACTACGGTCTAAAAAGGATGACACATACCAAAAGGGTCGCGAGGAACCCAGAATCAATTATTAAAACCTCGCTCGGTCACGGACATGAGGGCGGCATCGCCGACTGGAGGCGGGCGAGTGACATCCACCCTGTAAAAACGGGTAAAAGTGCATGGCGTCGACCATGAGGCCGCTGCACAGATATCGTCTGCTGCTACACCCCTAAGGGCAGCCCAAGACGTAGCCATACTCCTGGTAGAGTGGGCCCTCATACCAGAAGGAACCGGTATTCCCTGCGCATGGGAAATAACCTCCACCAGCCAATGCGAGAGTCTCTGCTTGGAGAGTGGAAGCCCCTGCCTTGCTGCCCCATAACATATGAAAAGCTGAGAGTGTGCTTTCCACAAGGACTGCGTACGGGCCAGATAGGCCCTAAAGGCCCTGACTGGGCACAGGGTCAGCAACTTGTCTTGCTCTGCCTGTGAGGTGGAAGAAGGCTGGAATTGAGTCACCTCCAGAACCTGGTTAATGGACTGCGGGTTAAGAACCTTCGGCAGGAAAGTTGGATTCAGCCAAATTGACACGCTAGCACCTCCTGCCTGCTACCTAAGGCAGTCGTCGCTAACTGAGAGAGCACACAGCTCACTGACACGTTTCGCAGAACAGAGCGCCAAGAGAAAGGCAGTCTTAAGCGACAAGGAACGCAAATCTACGTCTAAAATAGGCTCATACGGGCCTACAGTAAGTGACGTTAAAACCGTGGGCAGATCCCAGACCGGTGCCCGCAAAGTGCGACCTGGATGCAACCGGCAGGCTCCCTTCAAGAACTGGCAAACCAAGGGATGCCTACCAAGGGGACCATTGTCCACACCCTGGTGAAAGGCCAAAATTGCTGAAGCATATACCTTCACGGTACTGGCCGCCTTGCCTTGATCCAATTCGGACTGCAAGAAGCGCAAAACTTGAGGCACGGGGCAAGTCGCTGGCTCGAGGCCCATGCCAGCACACCAATCTGAAAAGATCCCCCACCTGAGTGCATAGCAAGCTCTAGTGGATGGAGCCCTGGCGCTATTTAGCGTGTCCTGAACAGACACATCTACCTGCTCAACGACGGGCCCTGCAGGGGCCAGACCCACAGACAGAGGGTCCCTGGGTTCGGATGCCAGATCCGCCCGTCTGCCTGTGACAAAAGATCCGCTCTGCATGGCAACTGCCATGGATGACCCTGCAACAGCTGGAGCAGGTCCGGGAACCAAGGCCTCGCTGGCCACCGTGGAGCCACCAGCAGGACTGAGTGATGGCCCTCCTGGATCCTCCGGAGAACCTGCGCTATGAGCGGGAGTGGAGGAAAAGCATACAACAAGCCTGTCGGCCATTCTTGTGACAGAGCATCCAGGCCCAAACTGCCCCCCTGCCCTGTGAGGGAGTACCACTCCGGGCAGTGCGTTGTCTCCGCCGATGCAAAGAGATCTACTTATGCGATCCCGTACCGCATCCAGATCTGGCTTACGACCTCCGCGCTCAATCTCCATTCTCCCGGGAGTGGCCCCGTCCTGGAGAGAATGTCTGCTGCTCTGTTCTCCACACTCGGGATGTGCACTGCCCTCAGTGAAGACAGCCGCGGCCATGCCCAAGTCAGTAAGGCCTCCGCCACCTTGAGGCACCGCTGGGACCTCGTTCCCCCTTGGTGATTGACGTAGTGCACCGCCACAGTACTGTCCGTCCTCACGAGAACGTGTTGGTGTTGTAACACCGGCAGGAATCTCTGCAAGGCAAGATGGATGGCCTTCAGTTCGAGGACGTTGATGTGCTCCAACGTCCATGGGGGCTGCCACATGCCCCTCGCCGTCCGTCCTTCCCAGACAGCTCCCCAGCCTGTCAGGGACGCGTCCGTCAAAAGGACCTGTCTCCTGTGTGGAAGGCCCCCCAGTGGGACACCTCGGAGTAAGAACTCCCGGTCCCTCCAAGGGCGCAGGGCTCTGATGGAAGCCCGGGACACACGAAGCCTCATCTGCCTGTCGCTCTTTGGGTGAAGACCGAAGGCATTGAACCAGCACTGCAGGGGGCGTGCCCTCAGCAGGCCAAGAGGAACTACCGCCGCAGCTGCTGACATCAAACCCAGCAGCTTCTGGACTCTGTGAGCAGTCACGAGACCACCCAAGCGGAAATGACCCAGCATGCCGAGCAGGCTGTCTGCTCTCCGTGGAGTGAGAGACGGCGTCATGCCGACCGAGTCGAGGAGGACACAGAGGAACTCTGCCTGTTGGCGGGGTTGCAGGTTGCTCTTTTTGTGGTTGACCGTGAAGCCCAAGAACTGAATGTGGGCCAGAACAGTCTCCGTGTCGCGCACTACCTGTTCTCGGGAGGGGGCGCAAATGAGCCAGTCGTCCAAATACGGCAGTATTTTGAGACCGCGAGCCTGAAGGGGGGAGAGCGTGGCTGACACCACGCGAGTAAAAACTCGTGGGGAGAGTGAAAGGTTGAAGGATAGGACCTGGAACTGGAACGCCCTGCCCCGGAAGGCAAAGCGCAGAAAGGGCCTGTGTTCCGGGCAAATCGGAACGTGGAAGTAGGCGTCCTTTAAGTCCAAAGATGTGAACCACTCCCCCTGCCGGATGGACTGCATCACCATCCTTGTGTGGACCATCTTGAAGGGCAGCACCTTGAGATACCGATTCAAGGGCCTGAGGTCGAGAACGGGCCGAAGACCGCCATCCTTCTTTGGGACGATAGAATACTTGCTGTAGAACCCAGCGAGCTGTGCGCTGGGTGGTACTTCTGAGATGGCCCCTTTCAGAAGAAGCTCTTGAATCTCTTTGGCAAGTGCGGACATTAAAACCGGGTCTTGTACAGACGTTACCTTGACCCCTGAAAACATAGGGGGGCGCCGTCGAAATCGCAATCGGTAGCCACGAGCCACCGTGGCTACGACCCAAGGGTCTGGGACAATCCCCTCCCAGGAGGTCCGTGACAACTGGGAAGGACAATCGACGGGCGCCCCTGGGATGCTATGCGGGACCACTACCGCGGCCGGCACCCCTACCTGTGCCTCGCTGTGGACCCCCTCTACCCCTGGAACGGGAATATGGGGCCGATCTCTGGTCAGGTGGACGAAATCGCCGGTCACCAGAGGACTGTGGGATGTTCCCCCTCGGCGGAGGCCGGGCCGGCAGCCGCGGCCTACATCCGCCCACGGACGCCCTGCTGACCGTTGAGGCAGGCTTACGGCACACACGCTGGACAGCTTCCCTCAACGCTGCAGCACGTTCAGCGCGGTCGAGCACCTCCTGGGATCCTGGGTGGAAAACATGCCCAGGGGCAACTGGGAGGTTCAGCAGCTCCTGCTTGATGGGCTCTGGCAGGGAGGTCTGTGCCAGCCAAACCTGCCTGCGGCACAACACTGCAGAACCCATGGCGTCTCCCACATCACGTGTCAGCTGGGCGTGGGATGACAGAGCTGCATCCAGCAGGGCCCTGGCGTCCTGGTCGTCCCGACTCAGCGTCTTGCGAAGTGACGCCAGTGTAAAGGAGCATCCACACCAAGAACGATAACGATAACTATAACTATAACCATAACGATAAAAGCGTCCATACTGGCCAACGATAAGAAAAGTCTCTCCTCATGTTAATGAATGATGGCTAGAATATTACGGGTTCTGATTGGCTGTTAACTTTTTATCGTTCTCAAAATCGCTCTGAAAGTGATCAGCAACGATATCGTTCTTCATGTCGTTATCGTTATAGTTTATGTGTGAACGTTGTCATTCATTTTAACGAGAACGATATTTATTTATAGTTATCGTTATCGTTATCGTTCTTGGTGTGAACGGCCCTTAATGGCCAGAGCGTTACCCATCCGGGCCGCTCGTGCTGCTGCATTAAAAGTACGAGTGGCCAGGCGGTCTGTCTTCGCGCACTCCTTACGGGGGCAGCGTGGATTGGGTGACACCCCAGTGAGGCCCAGAGATGTCAACGCGGCCATTGACGGCTCGACCGGTGGCATGTCCCCGAGTCCGAGTGGCTGTTGCTAGCTGGCGGCAGCCTGCATTGAACTGTGGGCGCTGCGTCAACTTACCCCATGACGACCTCAGCATTGCTGTGTAGTCAGGCGGCACCGGCACGGGGGGTGGTGGGGTAGCACAAGGGATGCCCTCCCAGATACCTCCCATGGGAGTCGGAGCAGGTGTGGGCGCCTCAAGGCCAAGGATGTTGGCAGCGCTCAGCACCCGTGCCATCAGGGAGCTGACGGGGACCT
This sequence comes from Sardina pilchardus, assembly GCF_963854185.1. Lineage (NCBI taxonomy): Eukaryota > Metazoa > Chordata > Actinopteri > Clupeiformes > Clupeidae > Sardina > Sardina pilchardus. The sequence continues at coordinate 29,705,877 of NC_085016.1, read as the reverse complement.
CTCCCGCCCCCACGGAGCTGTCACCCAGCACTGCAGAGCCCGTCTGCAGATCGCCCATGAGGTCGTCTCCTGTGTGGTCTGACTCCGTTCGGAGAGCATAGAGGGATAGCACATCCGCATCGCCCCGTTCCTCCTTCTCACCATGGCTCTCAGGCCGTAGAAACTTCATTCAGTGGTCTTACTTAAGGCTGGCTTACATTGCACGATTTTGGTCTGTTTTAACAGTCGGCGACTAAATTTCCAAAATCGGGCGGAAATCTTGGGAGTTGTACTGAAATCGCAGCGCGCTCACGTCATCTAAATCGTTTAGTGTAAGGTGCCAATTTTAGCGGTTTTAAGTCCGTCGGAGGCAGTCTTTTTCTAGTTTTGCCGTTACGACAATATCAAACATGTTTGATATTATCGGAAGTCTTTTCAGTCGTGGCTCATGCAAATAGTGACGTGAACATTAAAAACCAATAGTAACCTTGCGCGAACATGAAACAGGAAGGGGCAAAATAGGCGACAGCTGTAGCCTTTATGATTATTTGTTATTTCATTTCTTATAATTTAGTAGTCGGCTGTTCTACGTGACAGAACAACTCTATATCTGTTAGTGATGTCACACATCAAACAATGCTGCAGAAACGCGAAAAAAATACTTTGATATGAGTAGACTATCATGTGATTTCCTGTGAATGATGACGTGTAGCCTATGGAAATAATTTGAGGGAATCTAGCAGCAGTCTTGTAAATAGTGACCCACAGTCTTTGCAAAATCCTAATCTGAGACTGGCCTGTGACTAAAAACTCAATGAATTGTCTTTAGATGTGAGAGGGTCTGAGACTGTAGTTTTTCAAAAATCTTTTCCAAATCTTTGCAAAGTCTGGCAATGTAAGGTAGGCTTTATGTGACTTCAGCTGAGTATTTTACAACTTTGTAACTTTTATACTTTTTGAACTATGAATTAAAAACGATTAAAAATTTCCCCATAGACTTAACATTGCGCCGCTGTGACGCCCCTCTGCTCCCCCCACAGGCCGCTTGCTATTCTCCTTGTGGTCACACAAACTGCCGGCTTGCAGTGGGGACACTAATTAAAGGGATATTCCGCCATTTTTGGAAATACGCTCATTTTCCACCTCCCCTCGAGCAAAACAATCGATATTTACCTTGTTCCCGTTCATCCAGCCATTCTGTGAGTCTGGCGATACAACTTTTAGCTTCAGCCTAGCATAGATCATTGAATCGGATTAGACCATTAGCTTCTCGCCTGCTAGCTTCATGTTTAAAAGTGACTAAGATTTCTGGTAATTTTCTCATTTAAAACGTGTCTCCTCTCAAGTTAGAAAGTGCAATAAGACCAACTGAAAATGAAACCTGGCGTTTTTCTAGGCTGATTTGACATGGAACTACACTCTCATCTGGCGTAATAATCAAGGCAACTTGCACACTACTGGCACTACTACTGCTTGTTGTCTATGGGGACTATTTTCAGATGCTGCGTACGATATCACTACGCCTATGGTACGCCCGGGAAATTGTCGAGAGAAGAAAGGTCCTCTATCCTATCATGAAGGAATACAAGACGCAGAAAGTTAAAGCGCGTTTGGTTGTGGATAAATTGTACGTCAATGACGCGCTATACAGAGACTCAAAAGTGACAACATGGTTGTGAGTACATGACTTGTTTTCATTACAATAAGTGACTCAATCGTCTAATTTTCATATTTTCACTATCTGAGCAAGTTGTTGAAGACTCTGATGCTCTAAAAGCCTTGTGTTGGAGGCCATTTAGCTATACAAATCATGTTGCTTTCATTTGAGTACATAACTTGTTTTCATTACAAAAAGTGACTCAATCGTCTCATTTCATATTTTCACTATCTGAGCAAGTTGTTGAAGACTCTGATGCTCTAGACTAAAGCCTTGTGTTGGAGGCCATTTAGCTATACAAATCACATGTTGCTTTCATTTGAGAAAGACATTAGTTCTATTAAAAAAAAAAAAAAGTATCATGGTGCAGCGTTGAAGTGCTGTGGGGTGTCCTACGAAGCTCGATTAGTGTCTTAACGAGGTATGTTGCGCTCAAAGCCAGGGTATGCTGTCATACGAAAGTGGATTTTTTTTTAGCGTCGCTGTATCACCATGGTATCTTATGCTCGCAACCAAACCTGGTCGGGAGCGGGTTTTCAGCTAAGATTTCGGTTTAGATCGGCTACTTAAGCCCTAACCGCAGCTCTTAGCCCCTCCTTTCACAATGGCGTCACCTTTTGTGGGAATTCCTGTGGACCTCGGTGCCCGCATCGTACAGGGGTCTCTCCGGAGACAAAGGGTATTTCGGGACAGATCCGATCCCTTAGCATTTCCTGAAGATATTCTTTATAAGAGATACAGGTTCTCATCAGAGGGTATTCGCTATTTAATCGTACTTGTTGAACCTTATGTAGGAAATGCCACAAAAAGAAGCCGTGCGCTTACTGTTACGCAGTGTGTCTGTGTGTCACTGCGTTTTTTTGCCACGGGGACATATTTACATGCAGTTGGTGATGCGGCCAATCTTAGTAAAGAGACGGTGCGCAGCTCAATCCAAAAGATTGTAGCGGCGCTTAATAAATTATTACGTGTTCGTGGTGTTCCCGGGATTTTTGCCCTCACAAACTGTGAAAGAGGCATTTTATCGACTTTCAGGTAGCTAAATACCGTTGTCTGTGATAGACTGTTGGTAGAGCGTCAGTTTTCAACGACTTCACGCGGGGTTCGCCTCCAATATAAAGTGCACTTATATGTATGGCTTAAATAGTCCAAATTCTTATGGTACATGACGTAATACGTCTTCCCTAAAGGTTACGGCTAGTGTGATATATTACACATTTGTATGTAATTCTTTAATCTGTGTAGGATTCCCCAAACTCATAAGTGCAATCGACTGCACCCATGTCCCCATCAATGCACCTTTAGGGGAACATGAAGCTGACTTTGTGAACAGGAAGTCTACCCATAGCATCAATGTGCAGGTAAGGTAGCCTATTACCTGGGCTAGATAATTTTGGATGACAAATTGCATGCAGGTGCTAACTTTGTAATGGTGCTTAATGGCCTAACTTACCATTTGCAGATGACTTGTGACCATCAGCTGATGGTCACCAGTGTAGATGCCAAATGGCCCGGCTCGGTGCATGACTCTCGGATTTTCCGGGAGTCAATTCTCTGCCAGCAGTTTGAGCAAGGTGTGACAATTACTCAAGATCAATAACTGTAAATGTTGATTAGGCACTGATCACATTATGTTCTTCCTGTTTAATAGGCCGCTATGATGGGTTGCTTGTGGGGGACAGAGGGTATGCCTGCATGAGGTTCCTTATGACGCCATACAGTGACCCACAGACTCGGTCGGAGGGCCGCTTCAACAGGGCCCTCGGCACATGTAGGGTGAGGATCGAGATGACCTTTGGGATCATCAAGTCCCGTTTTAACTGCCTACGTGGCCTAAGGGTGAGGCCGGAGAGGGCCAGCCAAATCATCACAGCATGCGTGGTGCTACACAACATTGCCACCATAAGAAAGGAGCGAGCCCCACATGTGCCATTGGTGGCAGATGATGTTGTGGACCCCATGACCATAGATCATCCCACGGGAGTGGCCGTAAGACAGGCACTCACCCACCAGTTTTTTGGGTGAATTTTTGGTTGAGTTTGAAGGTGGATGTGTAATCTTTTTTTTTTGGTGTGTGTGTGTGTGTGTGTGGTGTGTGGGGGGGGTGGGGGGGGGGGGGTCTTGTGTGTGACAAGAATAAAGGAATCACTAATCTATCATTTTCGGCAAAGCATTTTTATTTTTATCAATCGCGCATTTGCTGTGAAAGTAGGAAAAAAGGGTCAGAGGGTCAATCTGTGTCAACCAAAGAAAGTCTAGGCCTTAAACATAACATACATGGAGGAGCTGAATCTCCAGCTTGAGCTTTTTGATCTCAAGCTTTTTTTTCTCGTTGTCGAGCTCTAGGTTTCTCTTGTAGAGGGCCCTTACATTGTCTGTTCCAACCTATAGGAATGATGTGTTATAATTCACTTATCATGGTGAAAGCCTTGTGGCGCACCTTAAAAAAAAGGAGTAACCAAAATAAAAACCTTGTCTCTCCCACGAGATGGCCTTGTGGGAGGCTCATCTATTGGGGCATCCCTCTGTATAAAAGATGACCAAAATGAAGAGTCATGTGAAATAGTTAACTGCAGTTCTAGCACTGCTCACTTCAGTTTCCATTATGATGGCTTTTTGAAGTGCAAAAGTGGCACCACCTTTGACGTCCATTATCCCTTTCACAACTAACAGCTGTGTCAGTCACACAATAGGCATTTTCTATTCTGCAAATTGATATTGTAGGTGTAAGAATTGTTAAGAAAAATCACCTCCATTGTCTCCCTGGATTCACATGCCGACAGTGTCTCCTCATCATTTGTGTCCTAGAAGGATCAGGGTAACATATTATAGGCAATTCTTGCCCAAATTCAGCCAACATTTAGAAGAATACATGGCACTTTGCTTTGACAGTTGAACTACCTCTGTTTGATGAGTGGATATATCCACTGTCGGCGGATCCCTTAAGACAATGTTACTGCCTTCAACTGAAAATTGCAGAAATTAAATTTACACTCAATAAGCTTACATTTCATGAGCAAGTCACTATGTATGTTCATTGCCAATACATACCCATTACAAATGCATCTTGTGAGGAGGCAGTGGGGTCAGATGACATGCCCCCCTCCACTCCTTGCATCATCGGCCGCCCTTCATTATTCGCGAGGGCCAGCTCCTCAGAAACGGTGAAGGGCGGTGGAGCTGGCCCACCCCCAGTGCTTCTACTTAGGGATCGCTTTTTATTTGCTTCATGGTAATCAACATCAGATTAAAGGTTAGAGCCTAGCCTATTGCAAACCATAGGCTTCAGTCACCTGAAATAATTTACATTGATGGTTTTAACTTACCACATTGAATTATATTTTTGTGCTTATTTTTCACCTGAACCCATGTTCTTCGGGAGGTGCTGGCACCACATCTGGATGGGGGAAAAAGGCAATGCATACAAAATATTTTCAATCACACGAGATGCGAACTCCGGACATCTGCGTACGAGGCGCACACTTATCCACTACACCATCGTCTTCGGGTTGATGGAAATGGAGAGTACAAAGTCTAGTTTTTTTTTTTTCACGTGTAGTTACCCCACATTCACACTGTCTCCGTCCGTCAACGGATCTCATTCACTTTGCATGGGGCGGACTCGAAATGCATTGTGGGTCCGTCCGTCGCTTCAGCTCCGTTGCCTCCGTCAAGAAAGTTGAGAAATGTTCAACTTTTCAGGCAGCGACGGATCCGTCATCCAATCAGATCACGTGTATGCAAATACACATACGGCAGGTTCAACCTCCGTGATCCGTTGACGGACGGAGACAGTGTGTACGCGGGGTTAGTGTAGTAGGGTAGAGTCTGACTGCTGGCCCTCTGTCTTCCCTCTGGCCTGCCTTAGCTAACGAGGGGCGGGGCAGTGACCCTAATTGGTTAACTGGCTCTGTGCAGCCTATTTAAGAGCCTGGTGGCTAGCAGCAATGTAGGCTCTGCTGTGAGAAGGTGTGCGTGCGAGCACACCAGAGCCTCCCACCAGGTATGCCATCTTTTTAAGTGTTTCTGTTTGTGTTAGTTTTGTCATTGTGGTTAATGTTTATCATTTTATGTACTATAGCTGGGTGCCCTGCCTGTCCGGACGACAGCAGGGGTGATGTTTCCTGCTTCTCCGGACTGTTACAGTTGGTCAGGCTGCTGTCTTGTCTTCATTTAATTTTGTTTGATGTTTGATTTATTATTTTGTCCCAGTTACTTTTGGTTTGGTTGTCTTTGTCCGTTGCTGTGTGTACTGAGAGTTGCTTGCTGTGGAGAGCTGCATTACTGTGTGAGACACTTTCTTAAACTTGCTGTGTTTGGTGCAAACTTCTCACCCTTGATATTAGCCTGCCCCCTCAGGCAAGCTCTGTCTGCCTTTGTTAGAATGTCTGTGTTGTCTCTTTTGTTTAATAAATACTGTGTTTAAGGAATTCATGTCTCCATAATGCTTAATCGAACCTGTGATGCTAAAGGTCTCAATCTCTTAAAGGTTCCCTGAGGCGCTAGGCCCCAGGGTGGCGTAGTCAGGCTACAGATTTGGGTTGGTTGCCTTGTCCACCATGTTACATTCGAATGGATTGTCTACATTATAGAATGAAATACATTTCCACAAAGCAGGTTGGACATTGCTTTTCCATGTTGAAATCATCATCACTCTATTGGATAATGGGCAACAATACTGGCGTATTTGGCAGACAATACGGAATATTTTCACTTACGAATTAACACGATCAGCTATTTTTTGCCAGCACGCCTCCCTAGCCTTATTTAACGCAACAGTGTTGCCCTTCACCGTAATTTCTCCTTTGAATTCTTCATTGGAATTCATAATAATTACTTGTTCTTCTTGGGTGAAATACACTGCTCTTGCCCGTTCCATATTTGGTATAATGGTGGGTCACATGACGCGATGAACGCCTCTTATGTGAACGCGCATTGAAACTAAAGAGGAAAACCTGGTTTGACAAATTGACTGATAAGTGAGCTTCTTAGGACCGTTGAACTTTGAATGCGAGTTTCGTATTTGTCGATCCAGGTTATCCAAAGAAAGCCTGGGTATGTTCATCGAGCTTCGTAGGACACCCCACTGATCTCTTCCTTTTTTGTTGTTATTGTGTATTGTGTTGATTTTCATTTTTCCTTTGTTTGGTCTGAAAAGGTATGTTATATGTGTGGTTCACAGGCCAATATAACAAGGGGTCGAAGCCTTTGGGGAAGGAAAGGGGGTTGTATTTTTTCCTTCCCTTTTTCTTTTTTTTCTTTTTTGTTTTGTCATTTGTATGTTTGTTTTATGATTTTGTGGATGCGCGAATGACTTATGTGGTGTATGTTTCCAGGGAGAAAAACAAGAAGAACAGCACATTTAAATGCCCAGTGTGTTTGAAAAAAGAAAATAATGGAATAATAATTAATAATATACCATCCAAAAACCTATTTTACATGGAAAAAATAGTTACCATAAAAATGGAAAAAGCACAGAGAATTGTGGAATATGTCATTTGATGGAATACAAATAGCGAGTTATAATTGCAATGGCCTGGCAGATAAAAGAAAGCGGCAACAGATATTTACATGGCTAAGAGAAAAAAATTATGCAATCTTTTGTTTACAAGAGACTCACTCAACTCCAGCTGACGAAACACTATGGAGAAAAGAATGGGATGGTCCAATTTTGTTTTCACACGGGTTAAAAAACGCCTACCTTACATTGACAGACTTTGCAAAGATTTGGAAAATATTTTTGAAAGACTACAGTCTCAGACCCACTCACATCTAAAGACAATTCATTGAGTTTTTAGTCACAGTCTAGTCACAGGCCAGGGGTGCGTTTCCCGAAAGCATCGTAAGCCTACGATGATCGTAAAGTCCCTCTTACGACCGTCTTAAGATTTGCCGACTGTTTCCCGAAACCATCGTAGCTTCCCAGCAAACAATTAACGTTCTGCTAACTTTCACTAACGTTAGCTTTTGGTTCCCCTATGGTTCGTTTTTCAGCAACCTACTAATAACGTTTAGAGAACGTTATCTCCAGGTTGTCAAAACAAATAACGTTCCCCTAACGTTTTTACAACTAAAGAAAAAAACGTTATATTCTGGTTGAATCCCAGCAAGCAAATAACGTTAGCCGCTGGTTCTCCTGTGGTTAGTTTATCAGTAACCTTCTAATACCCTGGAGAGAACGTTAGCTCCAGGTTATCAAAGTTTCCCGAACGTTATTACAACTAAAGAAAAAAACGTTATATTCTGGTTGCATTTCTCTTTTCACACAACGTTGCTACTTAGTTGTTTTTAGGTATCTTATTTGTATAACCATATCGGTATTCTCTGGTTATGTGCGTGGGGTTGATTGATGAAAATCGCCCCAGAGTTTCTATGATTTTCCAATTGAACACGGCCAGCAGCCACACTGCAAAGTCGGAATAATTTGTTGCAAAATCGACATAGCCCTATTCTATTCTTCCCCCCTCTGTTGGATTGATATTCGGCCGACCAGCCAGCCCGTCAGCTAAAGGGGCCAGCGAAGCTAGGTTGAGAAACTTCCATCTCGGGTCCGTGAGTTCTGGGGTGTTGGTGTTTTAGCAGACTCAACCTCGCTAACTTTAAGACATTTGGATAGGCCTAACACAGAGATAAAGTTACTCACGTAGGCTGGCTGTATGGTATCGATCACATTCTTCACATCTCCATGCACTTGTTCCATTAAGTCCAACAGGCTTTAAAAAAACACTGTATAGGGTAAACCGGGTGGAAGAGCTAGCTAGCCATAGTCCCAGGCAGGCACACAACGACTTCATGCTAACTAATCTGACGAATAGTTTTGGATTAATCCATAATCGATTAGAGTGGCACCTGAAATGCATTCATGTTTTTAAAGCTTTATTTGTTATGAAAATATGATGATGAGGACTCCAATGAATTCTTTCTCAAACGTTGAGACTGCATCTTAAACAGCACAATGTTCCCGGGGGAGAATTGTTTTATATTAACACGTCCAAGTTATAGCCTATGTTACTGTGCTGTTCACTCAGCCTATCCCACAATTCCCAGTCCCAATTTAAAACAAAATAAACCAAAATCCATCATAATTCTGAACCGAGGACTTTTAATGGCATACGATGCAATAAAAACAGCCTGTTTTGAATGTTGAAACAGTGTGTTAGGCTAGCGCCTGCTCTGCTTATGTTTTGATCTGACTAATCGTTTATTATAGGAAAAGACACCGTAGACAAGAAAGTATTAGACCTAACCGCATTTAAATACTTAGCTGACACTAGCATATGGTAACAAGCCGTATTCGTCGCAGTTCAGCAAGCAGCTAATGGTAAGTGAATTGTCATGCGTGTGTAATGTCATTGCCTTAGTCATCAGACACGTTCGCTCTCCCAGGTTGCTGATAGGCTGTCGCCGCAGACGGCAAGTGTACAGCGGAGCCATGCCTCGATGTCACTATAATTCTACATATTTTTTCCCCCTTTACACTTTGTTGCTGGGAGGTTAGGGGAACGTTAATGCAACCAAATATAGTAAAGTTCCCTAAAGGGTAGGAGAACGTTCTGCTAACCAAAATAAACAACCAGAAAAAAACGTAGTATTTTCGTCAAGAAAACTTTCCTGGGGAACCTTGTGGCAACTTTCGCAACTTTCAGGCAACGTTTTCCTAACCAGGAAAAAAACGTTCTAAAAACGTTCTCCTAACCAGAAATTGTTAGCTGGGTTAAGAGCATCGTGAAAACACTCGTAGATCTACGAGTGATCCAGAGTTCTCGTTACTGCCTAAGAGCGTCGTAACGCTATGCCTCAGTGGAGTCACCAGCAGGATATGCAGGGGGATTACAACTAAGAATATAATGATCCAACTTACGTTACCATTCTTTATTGTAAATTTACTTGTGATGATTCAGATTTTAGCGTGCAAAATAGCATTCATTCAATGGACATAATGTTATTAAAACCGGACAAGAATAGCCTACAAGTTATGAAAGGAGACGTTGCCAGAAAAGTTTGCCATTATCTTTTTGTGTAGCCTTTTATTTTTTATTAGGTTTATGAGGTAAAAACAGAGAAAGGAATATGTGACAATAGTCTGTTCTGCGTCAAAATCTAAGCCTATAGGCTATGTTATTTAAGCCTACACATTTCCTCATTTTCTTATCAACCTCTTTATTCAAACATCTGCTTAAGTGACACGAAACATTATTGCACAGGCAGCACACCGTGCTCTCACAAGTAGGTTAGCAAAGAACTCGCAAACGATGTAGGAGTAAGCTAGCCGAAGCCTAATATACATATCTTCCAACAAACATAAAAACGGGGCAACAATCTAATGTTAAATAATACAAAAGTATGTATGCGTGTGGTATATGGCCTAGGCTAATTGGAATGCTTACATGCAGATGTCAAAGGTTTTCTATTTTCGTATTGATGTTAATTAATGTATAGATCCGAAGTTCAGACGGTGCGCTTAGCTATGACGTGCAGTCACCTGACATACCATCAAATTAGGGGATATTTCAGAACTTTTATCGTGGACAGCTCCCTTAAGAGCATCGTAAGAGCAGTGGACGCGCGTTCACGCTACGAGCATGTTCGGGAAACAGTCGGCAAATCCTAACGATCGATCTTAAGATGAATCGTAGAAAACCCTCGTAAGAGTGTCTATCCATCGTTATCGGGAAACGCACCCCAGTCTCAGAATAGGATTTTGCAAAGACTGTGGGTCACTATTTACAAGACTGCTGCTAGATTACTTCAAGTTATTTCCATCGTGCACGAGGCTACACGTCATCATCAACAGGAACTCACATGATAGCCTACTCATATCAAAGTATTTTTTTCGCGTTTCTGCAGCATTGTTTGATGTGTGACATCACTAACAGATATAGAGTTGTTCTGTCACGTAGAATAGCCGACTAATAAATTGAAATGAAATAAATAAGAAATGAAACTAGAAAACGTAATTTCGAGGAAATTACCAGTGCATGCAAAAGCAAGACATAAGATAAAATGTGAAACAAACTTAAATTTACAAACAGGTATGGACAGAGGAAGGTGAGGGAAGGGGGGGGGGGCAGTGTGTTGTATGTATGTGGCTTAGGGACAGAGGTGGAAAAGTCCAACCAACCAGCTGATTCTAAGTAGTACAACTCTTCAGCCAGGCAGAGCAGCTAATTGGTGAGATCACCTGTGTTTAAGTGCACAGATAGAACCAATACGTGATTGGACTTTTACTCTCTGAAGCTTGACTTTTCCACCTCTGAGTGTGAGTGCGTGTGTGTGTGTGTGTGTGTGTGAGTGGATTTAAGTGGATGAAAGGAGCGTGGCTTTCTATGATGCAGTGAAATGGGGTAGTTAGGTTAAGGTGAGAATGTTGTGGAGTGCATGGAGAAGTGTGGTATATATGAAGTACTGCAGTCAGGTGTGTGTGTGTGTGAGTGTGTGTGTGTATGAGTGAATGGGTAGACAGAGAGAACTGATAATGCAGGTTCAATTTAACTGGCTGTCAATTAAACTTGATAGGCCCTTGAGCAGCTGGCTCTTGATACAGGTGCAAATCAGCTTAATCAGCAGTGCAGTGCGATAGACCTCTGAAGTTCGCCTACAAAAAAGCTTGCCATATATGGGCAGTTGGCTTCAATTAACTCCCGGATCTCCTTATATGGGCAGAGGGCAGCTTCAGAGGTCTATGAAAAGTCAATGGGGAAAAATATTTTGCTAATATCTCAAAAAGTATCAAGTTTACAGAACTGAAATATACATAGACTTAGTCTTATTTTCAAGACCTACGTAACAAAGTTTGAACCAAGTTTCTACGTTAAACGGTTGAAGCGAATTAGGACCTGGTTAGGAGAATAACTAAACGTAATTTCGAGGAAATTACCAGTGCATGCAAAAGCAAGACATAAGATAAAATGTGAAACAAACTTAAATTTACAAACCGAACCAATACGTGATTGGACTTTTACTCTCTGAAGCTTGACTTTTCCACCTCTGAGTGTGAGTGCGTGTGAGTGTGCGTGCGTGCGTGCGTGTGTGTGTGTGTGTGTGTGTGAGTGGATGTGAGTGGATGTAAGGAGCATGGCTTTCTATGATGCAGTGAAATGGGTTAGGTTAAGGTGAGAATGTTGTGGAGTGCATGGAGAAGTGTGGTATATGAAGTGCTGCAGTCAGGTGTGTGTGTGTATGAGTGAATGGGTAGACAGAGAGGGCTGATAATGCAGGTTCAATTTAACTGGCTGTCAATTAAACTTGATAGCAGCTGGCTCTTGACACAGGTGCAAATCAGCTTAATCAGCAGTGCAGTGCGATAGACCTCTGAAGTTCGCCTACAAAAAAGCTTGCCATATATGGGCAGTTGGCTTCAATTAACTCCCGGATCTCCTTATATGGGCAAGGATAGGAGCTTCAGAGGTCTATGAAAAGTCAATGGGGAAACATATTTTGCTAATATCTCAAAAAGTATCAAGTTTACAGAACTGAAATATACATAGACTTAGTCTTATTTTCAAGACCTACGTAACAAAGTTTGAACCAAGTTTCTAAGTTAAACGGTTGAAGCTAATTTGGACCTGGTTAGGAGAATAATAATAACTAGAAATGCAATTCCAAGGAATTACCAGTGCATGAAAATGCAAAAAAAAATATAGATAGATAATGTAGATATGGTTACTAAGGTGTAGCTAGGGTAAACATGGTGGTTGCATAGTTTAAAGAGAGTTGATAGTGTTAAGGTAGACATTTTAAAGCTTAAACATTCCTGTTCTAACTTAACTATTGATTTCTAACAGGTATTCTAAAATGTTAACTATGCTAACAATGATAACCAGGTTGATTGGTTTACTTGGCTAATGATTTCTAGCAGTAATGCTAAAATGCTAACTATGCTAACAATGCTAACTATGTTAACAATGCTAACCACGTTGATTAGCTAACTTAGCTAATCATTTTGAACAGTTATGCTAAATATGCTAACTATGCTAACAATGCTAACAATGCTAACTATGTTAACAATGCTAACTAGGTTGATTAGCTAACTTAGCTAATCATTTCTAGCAGCTATGCTAAAAATGCTAACTATGCTAGCTATGCTAACTAGCTAACTTGCTACTGAGGACTTCTATTTTGAAACATTTGTTGATAGGGTATCCATGGCTGCCACTATCAGGAATAAAGAAGTTACTGTAGTAAAATCATGTTGGTTGCTGTGGAAACGGTCATAAACGCTTAATTTTAATGGTTGCTATGTTGGTTGCTAGGTACATGGAGGTCTCATGTAGTTGACTGGAGGCATAGTTGAAGATAACTGACAGTTGGAATGGTTGAACAGTTAAATAGTTGAGTAGTTTCAATGGTTAAATGATTTAATAGTGTATTATTGCAGTGAGGACTTTTATTTTGAAACAGTTGTGGAAAGAGGAAACAGTTAACAGGATATGTAGTCTTCACAGAGAGATTGTATGCTTAAAGCCTGAGAGAGAGAGGGCTGCTGCAGGTGGGGCTGGCCACCTGGCATAAGATTCTAATTGCTTAATGACCCGATTGTGATGTCATAGAGGCCAATGTTAAGTCTATGGGGAAATTTGTCAATGTCAATGTCAATGTCAATTTATTAGAGTGCATGAAAATGCACTCTACTGTTATCCGATTTATTAGAGTGCATGAAAATGCACTCTACTGTTATCCGATTTATTCTTATTACAGTGCATGAAAATGCACTGTACTGTTCTTCCTATTCTTCTTATCTTTAAACTTCTTCTTCTAACGCTCGCAATTCAGCTTCAACCGTTTAACGTAGAAACTTCATTCAAACGTTGTTGCGTAGGTCTTGCTTATGCCATGTGTGCTTTGTATTTTTCAACTTTGTAACTTTTATACTTTTTAAACTATGAATTAAAAAACGATTTCCCCATAGATTTAACATTGAGCTATTTCCCCATAGACTTAACATTGCTCATTATGACATCACGGCAGCAATTAGAATCTTACGCCAGGTGGCCGGCCACCTGGGCACCAACTGTCAGTTTCTCTGGCTTTAAGCATACAGTCTCTCAGAAGACTACATGTCCTGTTAACTGTTTCCTCTGTCCACAACTGTTTCAAAATAAAAGTCCTCACTGCAATAATACACTATTAAATCATTTAACCATTGAAACTACTCAACTATTGAACTGTTCAACCATTCCAACTGTCAGTTATCATCCACTATGCCTCCAGTCAACTACATGAAACCTCCATGTACCTAGCAACCAACAAAGCAACCTTTAAAATTAAGCGTTTATGACCGTTTCCATAGCAAACAACATGATTATACTGCAGTAACTTCTTGTTTCCTGATAGTGGCCACCATGGATACCCTAGCAACAAATGTTTCAAAATAAAAGTCCTCCCTAGCAAGTTAGCTAGTTAGCATGGTTAGCATAGTTAGCATTGTTAGCATAGTTAGCATTTTTAGCATAACTGCAAAAAATCATCAACTAAGTTAGCTAATCAACCTGGTTAGCATTGTTAGCAAATTTAGCATTGTTAGCATAGTTAGCATTTTAAGCATCACTGCTAGAAATCATCGGTTAAGTTAGCTAATCAACCTGGTTAGCATTGTTAGTAAAGTTAGCATTGCTAGCATTATTAGCATTTTTAACGTAACTGCTAGAAAACATTAGCTAAGTTAGCTAATCAACATTTTAACATGAATAGAAATCATTAGTTAAGTTAGAACTGGAATGTTTCATCTTTAAACTGTCTACCTTCACACTATCAACTCTCTGTAAACTATGCAACCACCATGTTTACCCTAGCTACACCTTAGTAACCATATCTACATTATCTATCTATTTTTGCAATTTCATGCACTGGTAATTCCTTGGAATTGCATTTCTAGTTATTGATATTCTTCTAACGCTTTTTGTGCGTGCAATTCAGCTTCAACCGTTTAACGTAGAAACTTCATTCAAACTGCGCTGCGTAGGTCTTACTTAGGTGACTTCAGCTATGTATTTTTCAACTTTGTAACTTTTATACTTTTTGAACTATTAAATAAAAACTATTAAAATTTCCCCATAGACTTAACATTACATTATGACATCATAATAGGGCAATTAGAATCTTATGCCAGGTGGCCAGTCCAGGTGCAGCAGCTCTCTCTCTCTCTCAGGCTTTTAAGCATACAATCTAATTAAGACTACAGATCCTGTTTCACTACTTCCTCTGTCCACAACTGTTTCAAAATAAAAGTCCTTACTGCAATAATACACTATTAAATCATTTAACCATTGAAACTGCTCAACTATTTAACTGTTCAACCATTCCAACTGTCAGTTATCATCAACTATGCCTCCAGTCAACTACATGAAACCTCCATGTACCTAGCAACCAACATAGCAACCATTAAAATTAAGCGTTTATGACCGTTTCCATAGCAACCAACATGATTTTACTACAGTAACTTCTTTATTCCTGATAGTGGCCACCATAGATACCCTATCAACAAATGTTTCAAAATAAAAGTCCTCACTAGCAAGTTAGCTAGTTAGCATGGTTAGCATTGTTAGCATAGTTAGCATTTTTTGCATAACTGCTAGAAATGATTAGCTAAGTTAGCTAATCAACCTGGTTACCATTGTTAGCACAGTTAGCATTGTTAGCATAGTTAGCATTTTTAGCATAACTGTTAGAAATGATTAGCTGAGTTAGCTAATCAACCTGGTTAGCATTGTTAGCATAGTGAGCATTGTTAGCATGTTTAGCATAACTGCTAGAAATCATTAGTTCAGTTAGAACTGTAATGTTTAAGCTTTAAACTGTCTACCTTCACACTATCAGCTTTCTTTAAACTATGCAACCACCATGTTTACCCTAGCTACACCTTAGTAACTATATCTACATTATCTACTGTATCTATACATTTTTGCATTTTCATGCACTCGTAATTTCCCTGGAATTACATTCTCTAGTTTATATAGCACATTTAAAAAACAACCACAGTTGACCAAAGTGCTGTAAAATAAAATAAAATAAAAATAACATGAAAATAAAGTAAAATAATTATAAAATAACTTTAAAGAAACATAGTAAAGATTAGTAAATAATAATAATAACTAGAAATGCAATTCCAAGGAATTACCAGTGCATGAAAATGCAAAAATAGATAGATAATGTAGATATGGTTACTAAGGTGTAGCTAGGGTAAACATGGTGGTTGCAAAGTTTACAAAGAGTTGATAGTGTGAAGGTAGACAGTTTAAAGATGAAACGTTCCAGTTCTAACTTAACTAATGATTTCTATTCATGTTAAAATGTTGATTAGCTAAATTAGCTAATGATTTCTAGCAGTTACGCTAAAAATGTTTATTATGTTAGCAATGCTAACTTTATTAACAATGCTAACCAGGTTGATTAGCTAACTTAACCGATGATTTCTAGCAGTAATGCTAAAAATGCCAACTATGCTAACAATGCTAAATTTGCTAACAATGCTAACCAGGTTGATTAGCTAACTTAGTTGATGATTTTTTGCAGTTATGCTAAAAATGCTAACTATGCTAACTATGCTAACCATGCTAACTAGCTAACTTGCTAGTGAGGACTTTTATTTTGAAACATTTGTTGCTAGGGTATCCATGGTGGCCACTATCAGGAAACAAGAAGTTACTGCAGTATAATCATGTTGGTTGCTATGGAAACGGTCATAAACACTTAATTTTAATGGTGGCTATGTTGGTTGCTAGGTACATGGAGGTTTCATGTAGTTGACTGGAGGCATAGTGGATGATAACTGACGGTTGGAATGGTTGAACAGTTCAATAGTTGAGTAGTTTCAGTGGTTAAATGATTTAATAGTGTATTATTGCAGTGAGGACCTTTATTTTGAAACAGTTGTGGACAGAGGAAGTAGTGAAACAGGATCTGTAGTCTTAATGAGATTGTATGCTTAAAGCCTGAGACAGAAGGTGCCTCTCATATAGCGTTTACGCGTCCTCTCTCGCTCCTCACTGATCTACATAAAGAATGATGGAGCGGCAACAATGGGATAGTCTAGCCCTTCTTCTATCTTTCTTCATGTAGATCATTGAGGATCGAGGAGCGAGGGAGGACATATAAACGCTGCTTGAGAGGGACCCACAGTAAATACTTTAAAAGTTGTATGTAGATAGTCTAATTAATGTTGATAGACAGAATGTTTAATGGATGTTGATAGGCAGATTGTTTAATAGATATTGATTGACAGTTTAATGGGTGGATGAGTGAATGGTCTGAAGAAGATGAATGGATAGAAGGTTGGATGGAATGTGCCTTATATTCTTGTTAAGAGAGACACTGATACAGCTATCTGAGAGTAGTTGATACAGGTGTAATCAATTTAACTGGCTAGTCTTAAGAGAGCCAGAGTGTACTCTTAAAGCCTGAGACAGAGTAAATAATTTAAAAGTTGAATGTAGATAGTCTAATTAATGTTGATAGACAGAGAGTTTAATGGATGTTGATAGACAGATTGTTTAATAGATGTTGATAGACAGTTTAATGGGTGGATGAGTGAATGGTCTGAAGAAAATGAATGGATAGAATGTTGGATGGAATGTGCCTTATATTCTTGTAGAATGGAGAGACAGCTCTCTACTGAGAGTAGTGGATACAGATACAGGTGTAATCAATTTAACTGGCTAGTCTTAAGAGAGCCAGCCTGAGACAGAGTAGATTGTTTAAAAGTTGAATGTAGAGCGTCTAATTGATGTTGATAGGCAGACTGTTTAGAATGGGTGGATGAGTGAATGATTTGAAGAAGATGAATGGATATAAAGTTGGATGGAATTAGGAGGACTTATTTTGATACTGTTGTGCGCAGAGGATACAGGGGAACAGAATATGTAGTCTTCAGAGAGATTGTAAAGCCTGAGAGAAACTGACAGTTGGTGCCCAGGTGGCTGACCAGCTGGAGTAAGATTCTAATTGCTGCCGTGATGTCATAATGAGCAATGTTAAGTCTATGGGGGAAATTGTAATAGTTTTTAACTAATAGTTTAAAAAGTATAAAAGTTACAAAGTTGAAAAGTCATAGCACACATGTCCTAAGTAAGACCTACGTAACGCAGTTTGAATGAAGTTTCTACATTAAACGGTTCTAGCTGATTTGCGTGCGTTAGAAGAAGAACTAGAAATGCAATTCCAAGGAATTACCAGTGCATGAAAATGCAAAAATAGATAGATAATGTAGATATGGTTGCTAAGATGTAGCTAGGGTAAACATGGTTGTTGCATAGTTTACAGAGAGTTGATAGTGTGAAGGTAGACATTTTAAAGATGAAACGTTCCAGTTCTAACTTAACTAATGATTTCTATTCATGTTAAAATGTTGATTAGCTAACTTAGCTAATGATTTCTAGCAGTTACGCTAAAAATGCTTATTATGCTAGCAATGCTAACTTTACTAACAATGCTAACCAGGTTGATTAGCTAACTTAACCGATGATTTCTAGCAGTAATGCTAAAAATGCTAACTATGCTAACAATGCTAAATTTGCTAACAATGCTAACCAGGTTGATTAGCTAACTTAGTTGATGATTTTTTGCAATTATACTAAAAATGCTAACAATGCTAACCATGCTAACTAGCTAACTTGCTAGTGAGGACTTTTATTTTGAAACATTTGTTGCTAGGGTATCCATGGTGGCCACTATCAGGAAACAAGAAGTTACTGCAGTATAATCATGTTGGTTGCTATGGAAACGGTCATAAACACTTAATTTTAATGGTTGCTATGTTGGTTGCTAGGTACATGGAGGTTTCATGTAGTTGACTGGAGGCATAGTGGATGATAACTGACAGTTGGAATGGTTGAACAGTTCAATAGTTGAGTAGTTTTTAATGGTTAAATGATTTAATAGTGTATTATTGCAGTGAGGACCTTTATTTTGAAACAGTTGTGGACAGAGGACGTAGTGAAACAGGATCTGTAGTCTTAATGAGATTGTATGCTTAAAGCCTGAGACAGAAGGTGCCTCTCATATAGCGTTTACGCGTCCTCTCTCGCTCCTCACTGATCTACATAAAGAATGATGGAGCGGCAACAATGGGATAGTCTAGCCCTTCTTCTATCTTTCTTTATGTAGATCATTGTGGATCGAGGAGCGAGGGAGGACATATAAACGCTGCTTGAGAGGGACCCACAGTAAATACTTTAAAAGTTGTATGTAGATAGTCTAATTAATGTTGATAGACAGACTGTTTAATGGATGTTGATAGGCAGATTGTTTAATAGATATTGATTGACAGTTTAATGGGTGGATGAGTGAATGGTCTGAAGAAGATGAATGGATAGAAGGTTGGATGGAATGTGCCTTATATTCTTGTTAAGAGAGACACTACAGCTCTCTGAGAGTAGTTGACACAGGTGTAATCAATTTAACTGGCTAGTCTTAAGAGAGCTAGAGTACTCTTAAAGCCTGAGACAGAGTAAATAATTTAAAAGTTGAATGTAGATAGTCTAATTAATGTTGATAGACAGAGAGTTTAATGGATGTTGATAGACAGATTGTTTAATAGATGTTGATAGACAGTTTAATGGGTGGATGAGTGAATGGTCTGAAGAAGATGAATGGATAGAATGTTGGATGGAATGTGCCTTATATTCTTGTAGAATGGAGAGACACAGCTCTCTACTGAGAGTAGTGGATACAGATACAGGTGTAATCAATTTAACTGGCTAGTCTTAAGAGAGCCAGCCTGAGACAGAGTAGATTGTTTAAAAGTTGAATGTAGATCGTCTAATTGATGTTGATAGGCAGACTGTTTAGAATGGGTGGATGAGTGAATGGTTTGAAGAAGATGAATGGATATAAAGTTGAATGGAATTAGGAGGACTTATTTTGATACTGTTGTGCGCAGAGGATACAGGGGAACAGAATATGTAGTCTTCAGAGAGGAGCCTGAGAGAAACTGACAGTTGGTGCCCAGGTGGCCGGCCACCTGGTGTAAGATTCTAATTGCTGCCGTGATGTCATAATGAGCAATGTTAAGTCTATGGGGGAAATTGTAATAGTTTTTAACTAATAGTTTAAAAAGTATAAAAGTTACAAAGTTGAAAAATATAAAGCAGGCATGGCATAAGCAAGACCTACGCAACAACGTTTGAATGAAGTTTCTACGTTAAACGGTTGAAGCTGAATTGGCTGCGTTAGAAGAAGAAGTTTAACTAGAAATGCAATTCCAAGGAATTACCAGTGCATGAAAATGCAAAAAAATGTAGATATGGCTACTAAGGTGTAGCTAGGGTAAACATGGTGGTTGCATAGTTTAAAGAGAGTTGATGGTGTTAAGGTAGACATTTTAAAGCTTAAACATTACTGTTCTAACTTAACTAATGATTTCTAACAGGTATTCTAAAATGTTGACAATGCTAACAATGCTAACCAGGTTGATAAGTTAACTTAGCTGATCATTTTAGCAGTTGTGTTAAAAATGCTAACAATGCTAACCAGGTTGATTAGCTAACTTAGCTAATCATTTTTAGCAGTTATGCTAAAAATGCTATGCTAACCATGCTAACTTGCTAGTGAGGACTTTTATTTTGAAACAGCAGTTGCTAGGGTATCCATGGTGCCCACTATCAGGAATAAAGAAGTTACTGTAGTATGATCATGTTGGTTGCTATGGAAACTGTCAAAAACGCTTAGTTTTAATGGTTGCTATGTTGGTTGCTAGGTACATGGAGGTTTCATTTAGTTGACTGGAGGCATAGTTGATGATAACTGACAGTTGGAATGGTTGAACAGTTAAATAGTTGAGTAGTTTCAGTGGTTAAATGATTTAATAGTGTATTATTGCAGTGAGGACTTTTATTTTGAAACAGTTGTGGAAAGAGGAAACAGTTAACAGGATATGTAGTCTTCACAGAGATTGTGTGCTTAAAGCTTGAGAGAGAGAGGGCTGCTGCAGGTGGGGCTGGCCACCTGGCATAAGATTCTAATTGCTCAACGACCCGATTGTGATGTCATAGAGGCCAATGTTAAGTCTATGGGGAAATTTTGAATAGTTTTTATTTAATAGTTCAAAAAGTATAAAAGTTACAAAGTTGAAAAGTCATAGCAACCCGATCCATTAGAATACCTACGTTACAAAGTTTGAATGAAGTTTCTAAGTTAAACGGTTGAAGAGAAATTGCGGTTAGAAAAAGTGGTAAGCGGAATAATAATAACTATAAGAAGCCTAGGAAGAACAGTACAGTGCATTTGCATGCACTGTAATAATAATAATAACTAGAAATGCAATTCCAAGGAATTACCAGTGCATGAAAATGCAGAAATAGATAGATAATGTAGATATGGTTACTAAGGTGTAGCTAGGGTAAACATGGTGGTTGCATAGTTTACAGAGAGTTGATAGTGTGAAGGTAGACTGTTTAAAGATGAAACATTCCAGTTCTAACTTAACTAATGATTTCTATTCATGTTAAAATGTTGATTAGCTAACTTAGCTAATGATTTCTAGCAGTTACGCTAAAAATGCTAATTATGCTAGCAATGCTAACTTTACTAACAATGCTAACCAGGTTGATTAGCTAACTTAACCAATGATTTCTAGCAGCAATGCTAAAAATGCTAACTATGCTAACAATGCTAAATTTGCTAACAATGCTAACCAGGTTGATTAGCTAACTTAGTTGATGATTTTTTGCAGTTATGCTAAAAATGCTAACTATGCTAACAATGCTAACCATGTTAACTAGCTAACTTGCTAGTGAGGACTTTTATTTTGAAACATTTGTTGCTAGGGTATCCATGGTGGCCACTATCAGGAAACAAGAAGTTACTGCAGTATAATCATGTTGGTTGCTATGGAAACGGTCATAAACGCTTAATTTTAATGGTTGCTATGTTGGTTGCTAGGTACATGGAGGTTTCATGTAGTTGACTGGAGGCATAGTGGATGATAACTGACAGTTGGAATGGTTGAACAGTTCAATAGTTGAGTAGTTTCAATGGTTAAATGATTTAATAGTGTATTATTGCAGTGAGGACTTTTATTTTGAAACAGTTGTGGACAGAGTAAACAGTTAACAGGATATGTAGTCTTCTGAGAGACTGTATGCTTAAAGCCAGAGAAACTGACAGTTGGTGCCCAGGTGGCCGGCCACCTGGCCTAAGATTCTAATTGCTGCCGTGATGTCATAATGAGCAATGTTAAGTCTATGGGGGAAATTGTAATAGTTTTTAACTAATAGTTTAAAAAGTATAAAAGTTACAAAGTTGAAAAATACAAAGCAGGCATGGCATAAGCAAGACCTACGCAACAACGTTTGAATGAAGTTTCTACGTTAAACGGTTGAAGCTGAATTGCGTGCGTTAGAAGAAGAACTAGAAATGCAATTCCAAGGAATTACCAGTGCATGAAAATGCAGAAATAGATAGATAATGTAGATATGGTTACTAAGGTGTAGCTAGGGTAAACATGGTGGTTGCATAGTTTACAGAGAGTTGATAGTGTGAAGGTAGACTGTTTAAAGATGAAACATTCCAGTTCTAACTTAACTAATGATTTCTATTCATGTTAAAATGTTGATTAGCTAACTTAGCTAATGATTTCTAGCAGTTACGCTAAAAATGCTAATTATGCTAGCAATGCTAACTTTACTAACAATGCTAACCAGGTTGATTAGCTAACTTAACCAATGATTTCTAGCAGCAATGCTAAAAATGCTAACTATGCTAACAATGCTAAATTTGCTAACAATGCTAACCAGGTTGATTAGCTAACTTAGTTGATGATTTTTTGCAGTTATGCTAAAAATGCTAACTATGCTAACAATGCTAACTATGCTAACCATGCTAACTAGCTAACTTGCTAGTGAGGACTTTTATTTTGAAACATTTGTTGCTAGGGTATCCATGGTGGCCACTATCAGGAAACAAGAAGTTACTGCAGTATAATCATGTTGGTTGCTATGGAAACGGTCATAAACGCTTAATTTTAATGGTTGCTATGTTGGTTGCTAGGTACATGGATGTTTCATGTAGTTGACTGGAGGCATAGTGGATGATAACTGACAGTTGGAATGGTTGAACAGTTCAATAGTTGAGTAGTTTCAATGGTTAAATGATTTAATAGTGTATTATTGCAGTGAGGACTTTTATTTTGAAACAGTTGTGGACAGAGGAAACAGTGAACAGGATATGTAGTCTTCTGAGAGACTGTATGCTTAAAGCCAGAGAAACTGACAGTTGGTGCCCAGGTGGCCGGCCACCTGGCCTAAGATTCTAATTGCTGCCGTGATGTCATAATGAGCAATGTTAAGTCTATGGGGGAAATTGTAATAGTTTTTAACTAATAGTTTAAAAAGTATAAAAGTTACAAAGTTGAAAAATACAAAGCAGGCATGGCATAAGCAAGACCTACGCAACAACGTTTGAATGAAGTTTCTACGTTAAACGGTTGAAGCTGAATTGGCTGCGTTAGAAGAAGAAGTTTAACTAGAAATGCAATTCCAAGGAATTACCAGTGCATGAAAATGCAAAAATAGATAGATAATGTACATATGGTTACTAAGGTGTAGCTAGGGTAAACATGGTGGTTGCATAGTTTACAGAGAGTTGATAGTGTGAAGGTAGACGTTTTAAAGATGAAACGTTCCAGTTCTAACTTAACTAATGATTTCTATTCATGTTAAAATGTTGATTAGCTAACTTAGCTAATGATTTCTAGCAGTTACGCTAAAAATGCTTATTATGCTAGCAATGCTAACTTTACTAACAATGCTAACCAGGTTGATTAGCTAACTTAACCGATGATTTCTAGCAGTAATGCTAAAAATGCTAACTATGCTAACAATGCTAAATTTGCTAACAATGCTAACCAGGTTGATTAGCTAACTTAGTTGATGATTTTTTGCAGTTATACCAAAAATGCTAACTATGCTAACAATGGTAACTATGCTAACCATGCTAACTAGCTAACTTGCTAGTGAGGACTTTTATTTTGAAACATTTTTTTGCTAGGGTATCCATGGTGGCCACTATCAGGAAACAAGAAGTTACTGCAGTATAATCATGTTGGTTGCTATGGAAACGGTCACAAACACTTAATTTTAATGGTTGCTATGTTGGTTGCTAGGTACATGGAGGTTTCATGTAGTTGACTGGAGGCATAGTGGATGATAACTGACAGTTGGAATGGTTGAACAGTTCAATAGTTGAGTAGTTTCAATGGTTAAATGATTTAATAGTGTATTATTGCAGTGAGGACCTTTATTTTGAAACAGTTGTGGACAGAGGACGTAGTGAAACAGGATCTGTAGTCTTAATGAGATTGTATGCTTAAAGCCTGAGACAGAAGGTGCCTCTCATATAGCGTTTACGCGTCCTCTCTCGCTCCTCACTGATCTACATAAAGAATGATGGAGCGGCAACAATGGGATAGTCTAGCCCTTCTTCTATCTTTCTTTATGTAGATCATTGAGGATCGAGGAGCGAGGGAGGACATATAAACGCTGCTTGAGAGGGACCCACAGTAAATACTTTAAAAGTTGTATGTAGATAGTCTAATTAATGTTGATAGACAGAATGTTTAATGGATGTTGATAGGCAGATTGTTTAATAGATATTGATTGACAGTTTAATGGGTGGATGAGTGAATGGTCTGAAGAAGATGAATGGATAGAAGGTTGGATGGAATGTGCCTTATATTCTTGTTAAGAGAGACACTGATACAGCTCTCTGAGAGTAGTTGACACAGGTGTAATCAATTTAACTGGCTAGTCTTAAGAGAGCCAGAGTACTCTTAAAGCCTGAGACAGAGTAAATAATTTAAAAGTTGAATGTAGATAGTCTAATTAATGTTGATAGACAGAGTTTAATGGATGTTGATAGACAGATTGTTTAATAGATGTTGATAGACAGTTTAATGGGTGGATGAGTGAATGGTCTGAAGAAGATGAATGGATAGAATGTTGGATGGAATGTGCCTTATATTCTTGTAGAATGGAGAGACAGCTCTCTACTGAGAGTAGTGGATACAGATACAGGTGTAATCAATTTAACTGGCTAGTCTTAAGAGAGCCAGCCTGAGACAGAGTAGATTGTTTAAAAGTTGAATGTAGAGCGTCTGAGTAGATTGTTTAAAAGTTGAATGTAGAGCGTCTAATTGATGTTGATAGGCAGACTGTTTAGAATGGGTGGATGAGTGAATGGTTTGAAGAAGATGAATGGATATAAAGTTGAATGGAATTAGGAGGACTTATTTTGATACTGTTGTGCGCAGAGGATACAGGGGAACAGAATATGTAGTCTTCAGAGAGATTGTAAAGCCTGAGAGAAACTGACAGTTGGTGCCCAGGTGGCTGACCAGCTGGGGTAACATTCTAATTGCTGCCGTGATGTCATAATGAGCCATGTTAAGTCTATGGGGGAAATTGTAATAGTTTTTAACTAATAGTTTAAAAAGTATAAAGGTTACAAAGTTGAAAAATACAAAGCCCACATCGCGTAAGTAAGACCTACGCGTCAAAATTTGAATGGAGTTTCTACGTTAAGCGGTTGAAGCTGAATTGCGTGCGTTAGAAGAAGAACTAGAAATGCAATTCCAAGGAATTACCAGTGCATGAAAATGCAAAAATAGATAGATAATGTAGATATGGTTACTAAGGTGTAGCTAGGGTAGACATGGTGGTTGCATAGTTTACAGAGAGTTGATAGTGTGAAGGTAGACAGTTTAAAGATGAAACGTTCCAGTTCTAACTTAACTAATGATTTCTATTCATGTTAAAATGTTGATTAGCTAACTTAGCTAATGATTTCTAGCAGTTACGCTAAAAATGCTTATTATGCTAGCAATGCTAACTTTACTAAAAATGCTAACCAGGTTGATTAGCTAACTTAACCGATGATTCCTAGCAGTAATGCTAAAAATGCTAACTATGCTAACAATGCTAAATTTGCTAACAATGCTAACCAGGTTGATTAGCTTACTTAGTTTATGATTTTTTGCAGTTATGCTAAAAATGCTAACAATGCTAACTATGCTAACCATGCTAACTAGCTAACTTGCTAGTGAGGACTTTTATTTTGAAACATTTGTTGCTAGGGTATCCATGGTGGCCACTATCAGGAAACAAGAAGTTACTGCAGTATAATCATGTTGGTTGCTATGGAAACGGTCATAAACACTTAATTTTAATGGTTGCTATGTTGGTTGCTAGGTACATGGAGGTTTCATGTAGTTGATTGGAGGCATAGTGGATGATAACTGACAGTTGGAATGGTTGAACAGTTCAATAGTTGAGTAGTTTCAGTGGTTAAATGATTTAATAGTGTATTATTGCAGTGAGGACCTTTATTTTGAAACAGTTGTGGACAGAGGAAGTAGTGAAACAGGATCTGTAGTCTTAATGAGATTGTATGCTTAAAGCCTGAGACAGAAGGTGCCTCTCATATATAGCGTTTACGCGTCCTCTCTCGCTCCTCACTGATCTACATAAAGAATGATGGAGCGGCAACAATGGGATAGTCTAGCCCTTCTTCTATCTTTCTTTATGTAGATCATTGAGGATCGAGGAGCGAGGGAGGACATATAAACACTGCTTGAGAGGGACCCACAGTAAATACTTTAAAAGTTGTATATAGTCTAATTAATGTTGATAGACAGAATGTTTAATGGATGTTGATAGGCAGATTGTTTAATAGATATTGATTGACAGTTTAATGGGTGGATGAGTGAATGGTCTGAAGAAGATGAATGGATAGAAGGTTGGATGGAATGTGCCTTATATTCTTGTTAAGAGAGACACTGATACAGCTCTCTGAGAGTAGTTGACACAGGTGTAATCAATTTAACTGGCTAGTCTTAAGAGAGCCAGCGTGTACTCTTAAAGCCTGAGACAGTAAATAATTTAAAAGTTGAATGTAGATAGTCTAATTAATGTTGATAGACAGAGAGTTTAATGGATGTTGATAGACAGATTGTTTAATAGATGTTGATAGACAGTTTAATGGGTGGATGAGTGAATGGTCTGAAGAAGATGAATGGATAGAATGTTGGATGGAATGTGCCTTATATTCTTGTAGAATGGAGAGACACAGCTCTCTACTGAGAGTAGTGGATACAGATACAGGTGTAATCAATTTAACTGGCTAGTCTTAAGAGAGCCAGCCTGAGACAGAGTAGATTGTTTAAAAGTTCAATGTAGAGCGTCTAATTGATGTTGTTGATAGGCAGACTGTTTAGAATGGGTGGATGAGTGAATGGTTTGAAGAAGATGAATGGATATAAAGTTGGATGGAATTAGGAGGACTTATTTTGATACTGTTGTGCGCAGAGGATACAGGGGAACAGAATATGTAGTCTTCAGAGAGGAGCCTGAGAGAAACTGACAGTTGGTGCCCAGGTGGCTGACCAGCTGGGGTAACATTCTAATTGCTGCCGTGATGTCATAATGAGCAATGTTAAGTCTATGGGGGAAATGGTGATAGTTTTTAACTAATAGTTTAAAAAGTATAAAAGTTACAAAGTTGAAAAATACAAAGCACATATGGCATAAGCAAGACCTACGCAACAAAGTTTGAATGAAGTTTCTACGTTAAACGGTTGAAGCTGAATTGCGAGCGTTAGAAGAAGAAGTTTAACTAGAAATGCAATTCCAAGGAATTACCAGTGCATGAAATGCAAAAATAGATAGATAATGTAGATATGGTTACTAAGGTGTAGCTAGGGTAAACATGGTGGTTGCATAGTTTACAGAGAGTTGATAGTGTGAAGGTAGACAGTTTAAAGCTGAAACATTCCCAGTTCTAACTTAACTAATGATTACTATTCATGTTAAAATGTTAACTATGGTAACAATGATAACCAGGTTGATTGGTTAACTTAGCTACTGATTTCATGCAGTAATGGTAAAAATGTTAACTATGCTAACTATGCTCACAGTGCTAACCAGGTTGATTAGCTAACTTAGCTAATGATTTCTAGCAGTTATGCTAAAAATGCTAGCTATACTAGCAATGCTAACTATGGTAGCAATGCTAACTTAAACTAACAATGCTAACCAGGTTGATTAGCTAACTTAACTGATGATTTCTAGAAATAATGCTAAAAATGCTAACCAGGTTGATTAGCTAACTTAGTTGATGTTTTTTTGCAGTTATGCTAAAAATGTTAACAATGTTAACTATGCTAACCATGCTAACTAGCTAACTTGCTAGTGAGGACTTTTATTTTGAAACATTTGTTGCTAGGGTATCCATGGTGGCCACTATCAGGAAACAATAAGTTACTGCAGTATAATCATGTTGGTTGCTATGGAAACGGTCATAAACGCTTAATTTTAATGGTTGATATGTTGGTTGCTAGGTACATGGAGTTTTAGTTGACTGGAAGCATAGTTGATAACTGACAGTTGGAATGGTTGAACAGTTAAATAGTTGAGTAGTTACAATGGTTAAATGATTTAATAGTGTATTATTGCAGTGAGGACCTTTATTTTGAAACAGTTGTGGACAGAGGAAGTAGTGAAACAGGATCTGTAGTCTTAATGAGATTGTATGCTTAAAGCCTGAGACAGAAGCGTTTACGCGTCCTCTCTCGCTCCTCGATCCTCACTGATCTACATAAAGAATGATGGAGCGGCAACAATGGGATAGTCTAGCCCAGAGCCATATAGATACAGAGTTGCGACAACCCGGGTACAGAAAATTCGGTTTGTGACGTGGTTCGTGTAATTTCAAATAGTTCAAAATAGTTCCCGGAAGCGATTGACTGTTCGTTAGAATAACCGTCTTTTACTGTCTGTTAACGAGAACGCTATTAGTGTTCGATCCTAACTTCCGGGAACTATTGTTGAGAAAATATGGAACATTAGCGTCAATGGAGTTGTCGCAACTCTGTATCTATATGGCTCTGGTCTAGCCCTTCTTCTATCTTTCTTTATGTAGATCATTGAGGATCGAGGAGCGAGGGAGGACATATAAACGCTGCTTGAGAGGCACCCACAGTAAATACTTTAAAAGTTGTATGTAGATAGTCTAATTAATGTTGATAGACAGAATGTTTCATGGATGTTGATAGGCAGATTGTTTAATAGATATTGATTGACAGTTTAATGGGTGGATGAGTGAATGGTCTGAAGAAGATGAATGGATAGAAGGTTGGATGGAATGTGCCTTATATTCTTGTTAAGAGAGACACTGATACAGCTCTCTGAGAGTAGTTGATACAGGTGTAATCAATCATCACTGTTGATAGACAGTTTAATGGGTGGATGAGTGAATGGTCTGAAGAAGATGAATGGATAGAAAGTTGGATGGAATGTGCCTTATATTCTTGTAGAGTGGAGAGACACAGCTCTCTACTGAGAGTAGTGGATACAGATACAGGTGTAATCAATTTAACTGGCTAGTCTTAAGAGAGCCAGAGTGTAAGCCTGAGACAGAGTAGATTGTTTAAAAGTTGAATGTAGATAGTCTAATTAATGTTGATAGACAGAGAGTTTAATGGATGTTGATAGGCAGATTGTTTAATAGATGTTGATAGACAGTTTAATGGGTGGATGAGTGAATGGTCTGAAGAAGATGAATGGATAGAAAGTTGGATGGAATGTGCCTTATATTCTTGTAGAGTGGAGAGACACAGCTCTCTGGGAGTAGTGGATACAGATACAGGTGTAATCAATTCAACTGGCTAGTCTTAAGAGAGCCAGAGTGTCAGCCTGAGACAGAGTAGATTGTTTAAAAGTTGAATGTAGATCGTCTAATTGATGTTGATAGGCAGACTGTTTAGAATGGGTGGATGAGTGAATGGTTTGAAGAAGATGAATGGATAGAAAGTTGGATGGAATTAGGAAGACTTATGTTGATACAGTTGATACAGGGGAACAGAAAATGTAGTCTCAAGAGCCTGAGAGAGAGAGAGAGCTGCTGCACCTGGACTGGCCACCTGGCGTAACATTCTAATTGCTGCCGTGATGTCATAATGAGCAATGTTAAGTCTATGGGGACATTTTTAATAGTTTTTAATTCATAGTTTAAAAAGTATAAAAGTTACAAAGTTGAAAAATATATTCCACAGGTCTCCTAAGTAAGACCTACGTAGCAAAGTTTGAATCAAGTTTCTACGTTAAACGGTTCAAGCTGAATTGCGAGCGTTAGAAGAAGTAGTGGAATAATAATAAGAAGCCTAGGAAGAACAGTACAGTGCATTTTCATGCACTGTAATAATAATAATAAGAAGAATAGGAAGAACAGTACAGTGCATTTTCATGCACTGTAATAATAAGAAGAAGAAGACCGAGGAAGAACAGTACAGTGCATTTTCATGCACTGTAATAATAATAAGAAGACTTGGAATAACAGTATAGTGCATTTTCATGCACTATAATAAGAAGACTTGGAATAACAGTACAGTGCATTTTCATGCACTGTAATAATAATAACTAGAAATGCAATTCCAAGGAATTACCAGTGCATGAAAATGCAAAAATAGATAGATAATGTAGATATGGTTACTAAGGTGTAGCTAGGGTAAACATGGTGGTTGCATAGTTTACAGAGAGTTGATAGTGTGAAGGTAGACAGTTTAATGATGAAACATTCCAGTTCTAACTTAACTAATGATTTCTATTCATGTTAAAATGTTGATTAGCTAACTTAGCTAATGATTTCTAGCAGTTACGTTAAAAATGTTAATTATGCTAGCAATGCTAACTTTACTAACAATGCTAACCAGGTTGATTAGCTAACTTAACCGATGATTTCTAGCAGTAATGCTAAAAATGCTAACTATGCTAACAATGCTAAATTTGCTAACAATGCTAACCAGGTTGATTAGCTAACTTAGTTGATGATTTTTTGCAGTTATGGTAAAAATGCTAACAATGCTAACTATGCTAACAATGCTAACTAGCTAACTTGCTAGTGAGGACTTTTATTTTGAAACATTTGTTGCTAGGGTATCCATGGTGGCCACTATCAGGAAACAAGAAGTTACTGCAGTATAATCATATTGGTTGCTATGGAAACAGTCATAAACACTTCATTTTAATGGTTGCTATGTTGGTTTCTAGGTACATGGAGGTTTCATGTAGTTGACTGGAGGCATAGTGGATGATAACTGACAGTTGGAATGGTTGAACAGTTCAATAGTTGAGTAGTTTCAATGGTTAAATGATTTAATAGTGTATTATTGCAGTGAGGACCTTTATTTTGAAACAGTTGTGGACAGAGGAAGTAGTGAAACAGGATCTGTAGTCTTAATGAGATTGTATGCTTAAAGCCTGAGACAGAAGGTGCCTCTCATGGCGTTTCCGTGTCCTCTCTCGCTCCTCACTGATCTACATAAAGAATGATGGAGCGGCAACAATGGGATAGTCTAGCCCTTCTTCTATCTTTCTTTATGTAGATCATTGAGGATCGAGGAGCGAGAGAGGACATATAAACGCTGCTTGAGAGGGGCCCACAGTAAATACTTTAAAAGTTGTATGTAGATAGTCTAATTAATGTTGATAGACAGAATGTTTAATGGATGTTGATAGGCAGATTGTTTAATAGATATTGATTGACAGTTTAATGGGTGGATGAGTGAATGGTCTGAAGAAGATGAATGGATAGAAGGTTGGATGGAATGTGCCTTATATTCTTGTTAAGAGAGACACTGATACAGCTCTCTGAGAGTAGTTGACACAGGTGTAATCAATTTAACTGGCTAGTCTTAAGCGAGCCAGAGTATACTCTTAAAGCCTGAGACAGAGTAAATAATTTAAAAGTTGAATGTAGATAGTCTAATTAATGTTGATAGACAGAGAGTTTAATGGATGTTGATAGACAGATTGTTTAATAGATGTTGATAGACAGTTTAATGGGTGGATGAGTGAATGGTCTGAAGAAGATGAATGGATAGAATGTTGGATGGAATGTGCCTTATATTCTTGTAGAATGGAGAGACACAGAGAGTAGTGGATACAGATACAGGTGTAATCAATTTAACTGGCTAAAGAGAGCCAGCCTGAGACAGAGTAGATTGTTTAAAAGTTCAATGTAGAGCGTCTAATTGATGTTGTTGATTGATAGGCAGACTGTTTAGAATGGGTGGATGAGTGAATGGTTTGAAGAAGATGAATGGATATAAAGTTGGATGGAATTAGGAGGACTTATTTTGATACTGTTGTGCGCAGAGGATACAGGGGAACAGAATATGTAGTCTTCAGAGAGGAGCCTGAGAGAAACTGACAGTTGGTGCCCAGGTGGCTGACCAGCTGGGGTAACATTCTAATTGCTGCCGTGATGTCATAATGAGCAATGTTAAGTCTATGGGGAAATTGTTAATAGTTTTTAAGTAATAGTTTAAAAAGTATAAAAGTTGCAAAGTTAAAAAAAACAAAGCAGGCATGGCATAAGCAAGACCTACGCAACAACGTTTGAATGAAGTTTCTACGTTAAACGGTTGAAGCTGAATTGGCTGCGTTAGAAGAAGAAGTTTAACTAGAAATGCAATTCCAAGGAATTACCAGTGCATGAAAATGCAAAAATAGATAGATAATGTAGATATGGTTACTAAGGTGTAGCTAGGGTAGACATGGTGGTTGCATAGTTTACAGAGAGTTGATAGTGTGAAGGTAGACAGTTTAAAGATGAAACGTTCCAGTTCTAACTTAACTAATGATTTCTATTCATGTTAAAATGTTGATTAGCTAACTTAGCTAATGATTTCTAGCAGTTACGTTAAAAATGCTTATTATGCTAGCAATGCTAACTTTACTAAAAATGCTAACCAGGTTGATTAGCTAACTTAACCGATGATTCCTAGCAGTAATGCTAAAAATGCTAACTATGCTAACAATGCTAAATTTGCTAACAATGCTAACCAGGTTGATTAGCTTACTTAGTTTATGATTTTTTGCAGTTATGCTAAAAATAATAACAATGCTAACTATGCTAACCATGCTAACTAGCTAACTTGCTAGTGAGGACTTTTATTTTGAAACATTTGTTGCTAGGGTATCCATGGTGGCCACTATCAGGAAACAAGAAGTTACTGCAGTATAATCATGTTGGTTGCTATGGAAACGGTCATAAACACTTAATTTTAATGGTTGCTATGTTGGTTGCTAGGTACATGGAGGTTTCATGTAGTTGACTGGAGGCATAGTGGATGATAACTGACAGTTGGAATGGTTGAACAGTTCAATAGTTGAGTAGTTTCAGTGGTTAAATGATTTAATAGTGTATTATTGCAGTGAGGACCTTTATTTTGAAACAGTTGTGGACAGAGGAAGTAGTGAAACAGGATCTGTAGTCTTAATGAGATTGTATGCTTAAAGCCTGAGACAGAAGGTGCCTCTCATATATAGCGTTTACGCGTCCTCTCTCGCTCCTCACTGATCTACATAAAGAATGATGGAGCGGCAACAATGGGATAGTCTAGCCCTTCTTCTATCTTTCTTTATGTAGATCATTGAGGATCGAGGAGCGAGGGAGGACATATAAACACTGCTTGAGAGGGACCCACAGTAAATACTTTAAAAGTTGTATATAGTCTAATTAATGTTGATAGACAGAATGTTTAATGGATGTTGATAGGCAGATTGTTTAATAGATATTGATTGACAGTTTAATGGGTGGATGAGTGAATGGTCTGAAGAAGATGAATGGATAGAAGGTTGGATGGAATGTGCCTTATATTCTTGTTAAGAGAGACACTGATACAGCTCTCTGAGAGTAGTTGACACAGGTGTAATCAATTTAACTGGCTAGTCTTAAGAGAGCCAGCGTGTACTCTTAAAGCCTGAGACAGTAAATAATTTAAAAGTTGAATGTAGATAGTCTAATTAATGTTGATAGACAGAGAGTTTAATGGATGTTGATAGACAGATTGTTTAATAGGTGTTGATAGACAGTTTAATGGGTGGATGAGTGAATGGTCTGAAGAAGATGAATGGATAGAATGTTGGATGGAATGTGCCTTATATTCTTGTAGAATGGAGAGACACAGCTCTCTACTGAGAGTAGTGGATACAGATACAGGTGTAATCAATTTAACTGGCTAGTCTTAAGAGAGCCAGCCTGAGACAGAGTAGATTGTTTAAAAGTTCAATGTAGAGCGTCTAATTGATGTTGTTGATAGGCAGACTGTTTAGAATGGGTGGATGAGTGAATGGTTTGAAGAAGATGAATGGATATAAAGTTGGATGGAATTAGGAGGACTTATTTTGATACTGTTGTGCGCAGAGGATACAGGGGAACAGAATATGTAGTCTTCAGAGAGGAGCCTGAGAGAAACTGACAGTTGGTGCCCAGGTGGCTGACCAGCTGGGGTAACATTCTAATTGCTGCCGTGATGTCATAATGAGCAATGTTAAGTCTATGGGGGAAATGGTGATAGTTTTTAACTAATAGTTTAAAAAGTATAAAAGTTACAAAGTTGAAAAATATAAAGCACATATGGCATAAGCAAGACCTACGCAACAAAGTTTGAATGAAGTTTCTACGTTAAACGGTTGAAGCTGAATTGCGAGCGTTAGAAGAAGAAGTTTAATAATAATAACTAGAAATGCAATTCCAAGGAATTACCAGTGCATGAAAATGCAAAAATAGATAGATAAGATATGGTTACTAAGGTGTAGCTAGGGTAAACATGGTGGTTGCATTGTTTACAGAGAGTTGATAGTGTGAAGGTAGACAGTTTAAAGAAGAAACATTCCAGTTCTAACTTAACTAATGATTTCTATTCATGTTAAAATGTTGATTAGCTAACTTAGCTAGTGATTTCTAGCAGTTACGCTAAAAATGCTAATTATGTTAGCAATGCTAACTTTACTAACAATGCTAACCAGGTTGATTAGCTAACTTAAATGATGATTTCTAGCAGTAATGCTAAAAATGCTAACTATGCTAACAATGCTAAATGTGCTAACAATGCTAACCAGGTTGATTAGATAACTTAGTTGATGATTTTTTGCAGTTATGCTAAAAAATGCTAACAATGCTAACTATGCTAACCATGCTAACTAGCTAACTTGCTAGTGAGGACTTTTATTTTGAAACATTTGTTGCTAGGGTATCCATGGTGGCCACTATCAGGAAACAAGAAGTTACTGCAGTATAATCATGTTGGTTGCTATGGAAACGGTCATAAACACTTAATTTTAATGGTTGCTATGTTGGTTGCTAGGTACATGGAGGTTTCATGTAGTTGACTGGAGGCATAGTGGATGATAACTGACAGTTGGAATGGTTGAACAGTTCAATAGTTGAGTAGTTTCAGTGGTTAAATGATTTAATAATGTATTATTGCAGTGAGGACCTTTATTTTGAAACAGTTGTGGACAGAGGAAGTAGTGAAACAGGATCTGTAGTCTTAATGAGATTGTATGCTTAAAGCCTGAGACAGAAGGTGCCCCTCATATAGCGTTTATGCGTCCTCTCTCGCTCCTCACTGATCTACATAAAGAATGATGGAGCGGCAACAATGGGATAGTCTAGCCCTTCTTCTATCTTTCTTTATGTAGATCATTGAGGATCGAGGAGCGAGGGAGGACATATAAACGCTGCTTGAGAGGGACCCACAGTAAATACTTTAAAAGTTGTATGTAGATAGTCTAATTAATGTTGATAGACAGAATGTTTAATGGATGTTGATAGGCAGATTGTTTAATAGATATTGATTGACAGTTTAATGGGTGGATGAGTGAATGGTCTGAAGAAGATGAATGGATAGAAGGTTGGATGGAATGTGCCTTATATTCTTGTTAAGAGAGACACTGATACAGCTCTCTGAGAGTAGTTGATACAGGTGTAATCAATTTAACTGGCTAGTCTTCAGAGAGACAGAGTGTACTCTTAAAGCCTGAGACAGAGTAAATAATTTAAAAGTTGAATGTAGATAGTCTAATTAATGTTGATAGACAGAGAGTTTAATGGATGTTGATAGACAGATTGTTTAATAGATGTTGATAGACAGTTTAATGGGTGGATGAGTGAATGGTCTGAAGAAGATGAATGGATAGAATGTTGGATGGAATGTGCCTTATATTCTTGTAGAATGGAGAGACACAGCTCTCTACTGAGAGTAGTGGATACAGATACAGGTGTAATCAATTTAACTGGCTAGTCTTAAGAGAGCCAGCCTGAGACAGAGTAGATTGTTTAAAAGTTGAATGAAGATCGTCTAATTGATGTTGATAGGCAGACTGTTTAGAATGGGTGGATGAGTGAATGGTTTGAAGAAGATGAATGGATAGAAAGTTGGATGGAATTAGGAAGACTTATGTTGATACAGTTCATACAGGGAACAGAAAATGTAGTCTCAAGAGAGCCAGTGTGCCTGAGAGAGAGAGAGAAAGCTGCTGCACCTGGACTGGCCACCTGGCGTAACATTCTAATTGCTGCCGTGATGTCATAATGAGCAATGTTAAGTCTATGGGGAAATTGTAAAAGTTTTTAACTAATAGTTTAAAAAGTATAAAAGTTACAAAGTTGAAAAATACAAAGCACACCTGGCATAAGCGAGACCTACGCAACAACGTTTGAATGAAGTTTCTACGTTAAATGGTTCAAGCTGAATTGCGTGCGTTAGAAGTAGTGGAATAATAACTAGAAATGCAATTCCAAGGAATTACCAGTGCATGAAAATGCAAAAATAGATAGATAATGTAGATATGGTTACTAAGATGTAGCTAGGGTAAACATGGTGGTTGCATAGTTTACAGAGAGTTGATAGTGTGAAGGTAGACAGTAGATGAAACATTCCAGTTCTAACTTAACTAATGATTTATATTCATGTTAAAATGTTGATTAGCTAACTTAGCTAATGATTTCTAGCAGTTATGCTAAAAATGCTAATTATGCTAGCAATGCTAACTTTACTAACAATGCTAACCAGGTTGATTAGCTAACTTATCCGATGATTTCTAGCAGTAATGCTAAAAATGCTAACTATGCTAACAATGCTAAATTTGCTAACAATGCTAACCAGTTTGATTAGCTAACTTAGTTAATGATTTTTTGCAGTTATGCTAAAAATGCTAACTATGCTAACAATGTTAACCATGCTAACTAGCTAACTTGCTAGTGAGGACTTTTATTTTGAAACATTTGTTGCTAGGGTATCCATGGTGGCCACTATCAGGAAACAAGAAGTTACTGCAGTATAATCATGTTGGTTGCTATGGAAACGGTCATAAACACTTAATTTTAATGGTTGCTATGTTGGTTGCTAGGTACATGGAGGTTTCATGTAGTTGACCGGAGGCATAGTGGATGATAACTGACAGTTGGAATGGTTGAACAGTTCAATAGTTGAGTAGTTTCAATGGTTAAATGATTTAATAGTGTATTATTGCAGTGAGGACTTTTATTTTGAAACAGTTGTGGACAGAGGAAGTAGTGAAACAGGATCTGTAGTCTTAATGAGATTGTATGCTTAAAGTCTTAGACAGAAGGTGCCTCTCATATAGCGTTTACGTGTCTTCTCTCGCTCCTCGATCCTCACTGATCTACATAAAGAATGATGGAGCGGCAACAATGGGATAGTCTAGCCCTTCTTCTATCTTTCTTTATGTAGATCAGTGAGGAGCGAGGAGCGAGGGAGGACATATAAACGCTGCTTGAGAGGCACCCACAGTAAATACTTTAAAAGTTGTATGTAGATAGTCTAATTAATGTTGATAGACAGAATGTTTAATGGATGTTGATAGGCAGATTGTTTAATAGATATTGATTGACAGTTTAATGGGTGGATGAGTGAATGGTCTGAAGAAGATGAATGGATAGAAGGTTGGATGGAATGTGCCTTATATTCTTGTTAAGAGAGACACTGATACAGCTCTGTGAGAGTAGTTGATACAGGTGTAATCAATTTAACTGGCTAGTCTTAAGAGAGACAGAGTAAATAATTTAAAAGTTGAATGTAGATAGTCTAATTAATGTTGATAGACAGAATGTTTAATGGATGTTGATAGGCAGATTGTTTAATAGATGTTGATAGACAGTTTAATGGGTGGATGAGTGAATGGTCTGAAGAAGATGAATGGATAGAAAGTTGGATGGAATGTGCCTTATATTCTTGTAGAGTGGAGAGACACAGCTCTCTACTGAGAGTGGTGGATACAGATACAGGTGTAATCAATTTAACTGGCTAGTCTTAAGATCCAGAGTGTATCCTTAAAGCCTGAGACAGAGTAGATTGTTTAAAAGTTGAATGTAGATCGTCTAATTGATGTTGATAGGCAGACTGTTTAGAATGGGTGGATGAGTGAATGGTTTGAAGAAGATGAATGGATAGAAAGTTGGATGGAATTAGGAAGACTTATGTTGATACAGTTGATACAGGGGAACAGAAAATGTAGTCTCAAGAGAGCCAGTGTGCCTGAGAGAGAGAGAGGAGCTGCTGCACCTGGACTGGCCACCTGGCGTAACATTCTAATTGCTGCCGTGATGTCATAATGAGCAATGTTAAGTCTATGGGGAAATGTTTAATAGTTTTTAATTTACAGTTTAAAAAGTATAAAAGTTACAAAGTTTAAAAATATATTGCACAGGTCTCCTTAGTAAGACCTACGTAGCAAAGTTTGAATCAAGTTTCTACGTTAAACGGTTCAAGCTGAATTGCGAGCGTTAGAAGAAAAAGAAAAATAATAATAATAAGAAACCTAGGAAGAACAATATAGTGCATTTTCATGCACTATAATAATAACTAGAAATGCAATTCCAAGGAATTACCAGTGCATGAAAATGCAAAAATAGATAGATAATGTAGATATGGTTACTAAGGTGTAGCTAGGGTAAACATGGTGGTTGCATAGTTTATAGAGTGTTGATAGTGTGAAGGTAGACAGTTTAAAGATGAAACATTCCAGTTCTAACTTAACTAATGATTTATATTCATGTTAAAATGTTGATTAGCTAACTTAGCTAATGATTTCTAGCAGTTACGTTAAAAATGCTAATTATGCTAGCAATGCTAACTTTACTAACAATGCTAACCAGGTTGATTAGCTAACTTAACCGATGATTTCTAGCAGTAATGCTAAAAATGCTAACTATGCTAACAATGCTACATTTGCTAACAATGCTAACCAGGTTGATTAGCTAACTTAGGTGATGATTTTTTGCAGTTATGCTAAAAAATGCTAACTATGCTAACAATGCTAACTATGCTAAAAATGCTAACTAGCTAACTTGCTAGTGAGGACTTTTATTTTGAAACATTTGTTGCTAGGGTATCCATCGTGGCCACTATCAGGAAACAAGAAGTTACTGCAGTATAATGATGCTGGTTGCTATGGAAACGGTCATAAACGCTTAATTTTAATGGTTGCTATGTTGGTTGCTAGGTACATGGAGGTTTCATGTAGTTGACCGGAGGCATGGCTGATGATAACTGACAGTGGGAATGGTTGAACAGTTAAATAGATTAGTAGGTTCAATGGTTAAATGATTTAATAGTGTATTATTGCAGTGAGGACTTTTATTTTGAAACAGTTGTGGACAGAGGAAACAGTTTAACAGGTATATGTAGTCTTCATAGAGAATGTATGCTTAAAGCCTGAGAGAGAGAGAGAGCTGCTGCAGCTGGCCTGGCCACCTGGCAGAAGATTCTAATTGCCCTATTATGATGTCATAATCACAATGTTAAGTCTATGGGGAAATTGTCATTTTAATTAATTAATAGTTAAAAAAGTATAAAAGTTACAAAGTTGAAAAATACAAAGCCCGGATGGCCTAAGTAAGACCTACGCAGCGCAGTTTGAATGAAGTTTCTACGTTAAACGGTTGAAGCTCCATTAAGTGCGTTAGAAGAAGAATAATAATAAGAAGAAGTTTTGGAATAACAGTACAGTGCATTTTCATGCACTGTAATAAGAAGACTTGGAATAACAGTACAGTGCATTTTCATGCACTGTAATAATAATAACTAGAAATGCAATTCCAAGGAATTACTAGTGCATGAAAATGCAGAAATAGATAGATAATGTAGATATGGTTACTAAGGTGTAGCTAGGGTAAACATGGTGGTTGCATAGTTTACAGAGAGTTGATAGTGTGAAGGTAAACTGTTTAAAGATGAAACATTCCAATTCTAACTTAACTAATGATTTCTATTCATGTTAAAATGTTGATTAGCTAACTTAGCTAATGATTTCTAGCAGTTATGCTAAAAATGCTAATTATGCTAGCAATGCTAACTTTACTAACAATGCTAACCAGGTTGATTAGCTAACTTAACCAATGATTTCTAGCAGCAATGCTAAAAATGCTAACAATGCTAACAATGCTAAATTTGCTAACAATGCTAACCAGGTTGATTAGCTAACTTAGTTGATGATTTTTTGCAGTTATGCTAAAAATGCTTATTATGCTAACAATGCTAACTATGCTAACCATGCTAACTAGCTAACTTGCTAGTGAAGACTTTTATTTTGAAACATTTGTTGCTAGGGTATCCATGGTGGCCACTATCAGGAAACAAGAAGTTACTGCAGAATAATCATGTTAGTTGCTATGGAAACGGTCATAAACGCTTAATTTTAATGGTTGCTATGTTGGTTGCTAGGTACATGGAGGTTTCATGTGGTTGACTGGAGGCATAGTGGATGATAACTGACAGTTGGAATGGTTGAACAGTTCAATAGTTGAGTAGTTTCAATGGTTAAATGATTTAATAGTGTATTATTGCAGTGAGGACTTTTATTTTGAAACAGTTGTGGACAGAGGAAACAGTTAACAGGATATGTAGTCTTCTGAGAGACTGTATGCTTAAAGCCAGAGAAACTGACAGTTGGTGCCCAGGTGGCCGGCCACCTGGCCTAAGATTCTAATTGCTGCCGTGATGTCATAATGAGCAATGTTAAGTCTATGGGGGAAATTGTAATAGTTTTTAACTAATAGTTTAAAAAGTATAAAAGTTACAAAGTTGATAAATACAAAGCAGGCATGGCATAAGCAAGACCTACGCAACAACGTTTGAATGAAGTTTCTACGTTAAACAGTTGAAGCTGAACTGGCTGCGTTAGAAGAAGAAGTTTAATAATAAGAAGACTTGGAATAACAGTATAGTGCATTTTCATGCACTATAATAATAATGAAACCAAAATAGCAATGCAAAATGGTGGTAGAGTAGATACAGTGAGAATAGTATGTAAGTAAATATTAATAGTAAAATAAAGTATAGAAAAAAAACCCCATAAAAACAAAGCAATAAAGATAGATAAACAGGGTAAAGAAGTTAAGCATCTAAAATCTAGGGTGAGGTGGTGAGGGTGGGGGGGGGGGGGGGTCTTAAACTGAGTTAAAAGCTAAGGAGTAGAGATGGGCTTTGAGACGGGATTTGAAAGTGTTTAGAGAAGGTGCTAGTCTAATGTGGTGGGGGAGATTGTTCCAGAGTTTGGGGGCAATAGCAGCAAAGGCACGGTCTCCTCTACATTTGAATTTAGTTTTGGGAACAGTCAGCAAAAATAGATCAGAAGATCTAAGACTTCTGGCAGGGGAGTATTTATGTAGTAGTTCAGAGAGATAGTTGGGGGCTTTGCCATTCAAACATTTGAAAGTAGTTAGCAAAATTTTAAAATGAATCCTATGGTGAACAGGGAGCCAGTGAAGGGAGGCTAAGATGGGAGTGATGTGCTCTCGTTTACGTGTACCAGTTAAAAGGCGAGCTGCTGCATTCTGAACCAGTTGTAGGCGGGATAGTGAGGCCTGGTTGATACCAACATATAGGGAGTTACAGTAATCCAGTCTAGTTGTTATGAAGGCATGGATTACTTTTTCAAAGTCTAAGAAAGACAGGAAAGGCTTGATTTTGGATAAGTTTCTTAATTGGAAGAAACTAATTTTGGTTACTGATTTGACCTGTTTGTCAAATGTAAGATCTCCGTCCAAGATCACACCCAGGCTCTTTACAGAAGACTTTACATAGGGTCTCAGGACGTCTATGTCCATATTTTGGTTGGAGTTTCCATTGGGTCCTAGTAGGAGGATTTCAGTTTTGCTGTTGTTTAGGTTCAAAAAGTTTAAGGCCATCCAGGCTTTGATATCATCAAGACAGTCTAGAAGATTTTTTAAGGAGTCTTGACTTTTTAGGGGAATGTAAATTTGGGTGTCATCTGCATAGCAGTGAAAAGAAATTCCATATTTTCTGAAAATGGTACCTAAAGGGAGCATATAGAGGGCAAAGAGGATGGGCGCAAGAATAGATCCTTGGGGGACGCCACAGGATAGGGGTGCTGAGGAGGAAACAAATTCGCCTAAGCTGACAGAGAAGCTTCTATCAGAGAGGTATGATCTGAACCACTCTAAGGCCGTACCTTTAATACCAACACATTGCTCAAGGCGAGAGAGAAGGATGGAATGATCAACTGTGTCAAATGCCGCTGTGAGGTCTAGAAGGATAAGTATAACAGTATCGCCAGCATCAGTCGCTAATAAAATGTCATTACAAATTTTCAGAAGTGCAGTTTCTGTGCTGTGAAGGGGTTTAAA
The DNA here is from genome assembly GCF_963854185.1 of Sardina pilchardus. Classification (NCBI taxonomy): domain Eukaryota; kingdom Metazoa; phylum Chordata; class Actinopteri; order Clupeiformes; family Clupeidae; genus Sardina; species Sardina pilchardus. The sequence continues at coordinate 29,663,798 of NC_085016.1, read as the reverse complement.
ACCAGACTGGAACATTTCAGAGATGCCTTGGGTGTCTAAGAAAGATTGTAGCTGAGCAAGTACAACTTTTTCCAAGACTTTGGAAAGGGATGGAAGTTTGGAAATGGGTCTGAAATTAGACAGGACAGTTGTGTCTAAATGTGGCTTTTTAATCAGAGGTTGTACTGTAGCATGTTTAAATATGGTTGGTACAACACCTGTCATAAGACTGCTATTAATGATATTTAGGATAAGAGGTCCAGTAGTATCAAAAATGTCTTTGAAAAGCTTGGGGGGGACAAAGTCTGATGGATAGGATGGAAATGTCATCTTATTAATTGTATCTTTGAGGAGAAAGAGAGAAATGGGGAAATTTGTAATAGTTTTTAATGTTTAGTTTAAAAAGTATAAAAGTTGCAAAGTTGAAAAATACATAGCAGCATTCCCCTATTTAAGACCTAGGTTGCGACGTTTGAATGAAGTTTCTAGGTTAAACGGTTCAACCTGAATAGAAAAAATGAATTTGATCAGCGGAATAATAATAAGAAGAAGAAGAAGAAGAAGCCTAGGAAGAACAGTACAGTGCATTTTCATGCACTGTAATAATAATAAGAAGAAGATGCCCAGGAAGAACAGAACAGTGCATTTGCATGCACTGTAATAACAAATAATCATATAGGCTACAGCTGTCGCCTATTTTGCCCCTTCCTGTTTTCGTGTTTGACCGAAGTCACTATTGGTTTTTAATGTTCACGTCACTATTTGCATAAGCCACGACTGAAAAGACTTCCGATAATATCAAACATGTTTGATATTGTCGTAACGGCAAAACTAGAAAAAGACACTGATGAACCAGCTTTTTTTGAAGAGATGAACAATATGATGGATGAAGTGAATTTTCAAAGTGATCACTACATTGTGGTGGGAGATTATAATGTTGTTCTGAATAGTCAAATTGATAAAAAAAAAAAGGAAAGAATACAATAACCTATCATCCACAGGCCTTAACAACAATCAAAACTATCATGGATGAAAAAGACCTGGTGGACATTTGGAGATTTAAAAACCCAGAACTCCAAAGGTACACATGGCATAGGCAAAATCAAGCAAGCCGAATAGATTTTTTCCTCATATCCTTTTCCCTGTTACTAAAAGTAAAAAAAAAATAAGGTCTGATAAAATAAGGTCTGATCATCAGCTTATATCACTCAACCTAACCTTAGCCGAAGATCCAAGAGGTAAACATTTTTGGAAATTTAATCAAAAACTTTTAGATGATAAAACATTTCAAGAAGGGACAACATTATTTATTACTGATTTCTTTCACCACAATGTAGGATCAGCAAATCCACAAGTTGTCTGGGATACTTTTAAATGTGCCTTCAGAGGACACACAATAAAGATGGCATCCAAAAGGAAAAAACAAACATCACAAAAAGAAGAAGAAATCAAAAATGAAATTGAGAGACTAACGAGATACATAGAAAACACTGATGCTACCCAAGACATTATAGATAAGCTGGATTACAAACAGAAGGAAATGGAACAAATTTCATATAATAAAGCTGAAAAATCATACTTAAAAGAAAAAGCAAAATGGATGGGAAAGGGAGAAAGATGTAACAACTTTTTTCTGCAATTACAACAAAGAAATAATACTAAGAAAAATATCCAAAAATTAAAATCAGATGGATCAGAAATTATTGAAACTCCACAGGACATTATGAAAGAAATAGAAACATACTACACAAACATATTTTCTGAAGACTTGTCATATCATAATGTTGATGGTTTTTTCCCCTCACATCAGGTTAAAATATCAGATGCGCAAAAGCTAACATGTGAAGGGCCTATCACAGAAGTTGAGCTTCAACAAGCAATAAAATCATTTCAAAAAGGCAAAGCGCCTGGCCTGGACGGGATACCAATTGAAATTTATCAAGTTTTCTTTGAACAGATTAAAAAAACATTACTTGAGTGCTTTAACTATTCATATAAAATAGGTAAACGTACTGACACTCAGAGAGAGAGTGTCATATCCTTGTTGTTAAAGCAAGAGTCTAGTGGCAAATATAAAGATCCAATATTTTTAAAAAAAATGGAGGCCGCTAACTCTGCAAGGTTATGACACCAAAATATTAGCTAAATGCATTGCTACAAGAATTAAGAAAGTTATATCACAAATAATTCATCATGATCAGACCGTTTTTTTGGAAGGAAGAAATATTTCAAATAGCATCAGGCAATTACTAGAAATAGTCGAACAATATGACTCTACCAATAAAAAAGGTTTGGTGTTTGTGGCTGACTTTGAAAAGGCTTTTGACAAAATAAATTGGGAATATATATAAAACTTTGACCTATTTTAATTTTGGAGACTCACTAATAAAATGGATAAAAGTTATCTATAAGGACTCATCAAGTCGGGTTATAAATAATGGATACCTTTCAGGACCGATCAAATTGCAAAGAGGGGTTAAACAAGGTTGTCCTCTATCATCGTATCTTTTTATTATCTCAATTGAAATACTAGCAATGAAAATAAGAAATAATAATCAAATTAAAGGTCTGAGCCTTCAAGGTATAAACACAAAAGTATCTATGTATGCAGACGATACAACTTTTTTACTGTCACCAGATGTTGTATCTTTGCGGAACTTGATAACAGAACTTAATAATTTTTCAAATATTTCTGGATTAAAACCAAACTATGAAAAGTGTTTCTTACTGCGACTTGGTCAACTAAAACATACACATTTTTCCCTGCCATGCAGTATACCAATTCAATGGACCAATGGAAATATAAAGGTATTAGGTATTATTATACCAGACAATATAAAAAATGTAACAACAATTAATTATAATGAAAAACTTAGTAGGGTCTCAAAAATCCTTCAACCTTGGCAAGGAAGTAAATTATCTATCTATGGCAAAACAACACTAATTAATACAATGATTGTCACCCAATTTATATTTTTGATGTTAGCCTTGCCAATGCCTGGAGAAGATTTCTTTAAGGAATATGAACGACAAATATTTAAATTTATATGGAGCAACAAAAAAGACAAAATAAAACGTTCATACCTTTATAATGATTATAGGTGGAATTAAAGTGTAAGTTTGGCGGAAATTGAAAATAAAGCTATTTTCTGAATGAAAATACATCAATTAAGCCGTGGAGAAAGTAATTTTCGCTCATCACGCAGTACAGAGCTAGCACGGGCAGGAGCGACAGCCCAAAATCGCAAACAGTGGGTGTGCATGGGGATTAGAGCCACACGCTTTCAAAATCGCATTTTTAAACCACTAACATTGCTCAAAACAGCGCCAAACCTCATCAGTAGCTTGCTCTAGGTGTCTACGCATAAAACGAAGCACCAAACAGTCTGTAAACTTTGGAATAGTCAGTATACACATAGAATCAATTCGAGACCGCAACTCATCCGAAGCACAGAAATGTCTCGCGAGATCTCACACGGAAGCACGGGACCTATTCCTACGGGTAGTCAAAATCGCATTTTTAAACCACTAACATTGCTCAAAACAGCGCCAAACCTCGCCAGAAGCTTGCTCTAGGTGTCTACACATAAAACGAAGCACCAACAACTTGGCTCATGAACCCGACGTTTATAAAAGAAGACTGTTATGAACACTAACCCCTTCCAGCTCCTCACGAAGGAAAGTCCACGACCTCTCGTGAGATCTCGCGAGACATTTCTGTGCTTCAGATGGGGTGTTGCGGTCTCGAATTGATTCTACGTGTATACTGACTTCTCCAAAGTTTACAGACTGATGGGTGCTTCGTTTTATGTGTAGACACCTAGAGCAAGCTATGAGGTTTGGCGCTGTTTTGAGCACTGTTAGTGGTTTAAAAATGCGATTTTGAAAGCGTGTGGCTCTAATCCCCATGCACACCCACTGTTTGCGATTTTGGGCTGTCGCTCCTGCCCGTGCTAGCTCTGTACTGCGTGATGAGCGAAAATGACTTCCTCCACGGCTTAGTTGATGTATTTTCATTCAGAAAATAGCATTATTTTCAATTTCCGCCAAACTTACACTTTAAGCTTTTGAATTTAAAGGCATTAACTCTATTGTAGTGGCAAATTTCATTTTTAGTATTTCTTTACAGCTATTGTAGGCTACCACTTCTGCATGTGTGCAATTAAAGTTTTTCTGACTCGTCTCCATATGTCCTTTCCAACATTATTCACCTCATTTAGTTTACTCACGACACAGTTCACCGTTGATGCTGCTTTATTCAGTTGACAATCTTCATATCATTCGTTTCAGGAAATGACATGGAAAAGGCTAACGGATCACGGACTATGGATCACGGTCAAAAAGCTGTGTGACTCCATACCACACACATGTCTACACCTAATTAACTCTCTAACATGCGCAGGCCCATTCGGTGGGTGAATAATTCTGCATGCGCAAACAGGACATCAGAACAGCCAATAGAAACCCGGCTTTTACCTACATTTAAATATATTATCTTCAGTTAACTTAAACTGTCCTATAAGCAATCTAAAAACTATCTAATAAACAATAATATAGTACTTAATTATTTTTCTTATGTTTTGGCTCTTACATCTATCATTGAAAGCCTCTCTGATACCAACATACTACCATAACCCTGATTGGTTTTCAACAAAACTCATCAAATTGGTTCATCCATTATTCAATAGAAGCTTGTTTCCATTTCTACAAATACAGCCTGGACTTTTTTCAATGATTAGTCAAATATCTAAAAAGATGTTGGTTTTTCAGTCAGAAGCACTTCAATGCTGGCTTTATTTTCAGTATCAACCTCCGGAGAATAGTGAGCAGATAAGACAGCAGTTGCTATGGTTCAATTCAAATATGTTAATAAACAAATACACATTTTGTTTTGAACAAATGCTAAAGAAAGGAATTCTATTTGTCAATGATATAATTAATGAGAGACTTATGGAACAACTTGTACTATTCAGCAATACAATCAATTATTAGGATCTCTGCCACTAACGTGGAAGAAGAACATTAAGAAAAAAAGGGAAGTCAATTTAGTATGTAGACCCAGTACTTGTCTTGCTGGCAGACAGAGGAGAAGTGTTGTGTTGCTTTAATTGAATAAGTCCAGAGGTGCATTCAATTTTGTACAAATTGAGAAGTGCTTGACACCAAATCGTTAAAATAGGGTAACTGTTTAGAGAAAACTTGTTTGCCACCAACGTTCGCCAATGTTTGCCGAATTTCCAATCTCTTCTGGGTGAGGTTAACTTCGGGTTGGCTTCCTGGCTAGATGAGGTCAGTTGTTTCAGTAGTCCTGATTGTCTATTTCCAGTTGCACATTATTCATTCAAATGTACTGTAGTATCTTATTCCTTTACTACCTATAACAGAGGTTCTTTTGGACAGTAGCTATAATTAAGTTGGTGACATGGGATCATATTTCCTTTAAACAAAGAGTTTTGTTGACATTCCTAAAAGGGTTTGTGCATGTATTGCACAATGAGCAAAAGAAGTAGATGAATGTGATGAAATTATCACTGTAAATGGAAAGACATTTTGTGAAGTTTGGATTTACACTGTACCCATTAGGGACACTTAGTGTCATATAATTCCAGTCAGTGTTTCACCTAGGGTAAGTGCAGACAGTGTAGTGCTTCCCAAAAGCTACTGTTTTCTTTATCTAACGTCAACCTCTTTTTGTGCTCTTGAAATAATTCTGTTTGACTCACTGAGATCAAAGTTGCTCAAGTGAATAGGCTGTGTGACAGTTATCCCATGAAAACAGTTTTGTGGATGAATTAAAAAGGATAAAAAAGGAAAGGACATACAGTAGATGGTACTTTCGGTTTTATTCCCTCATTGAATAAATGTATATTTTACAATAAACAACACAGCCTAAGCAATAGTTTTCACGTAGCAAGAAGTTCTCAGCAAGATGAATGTGTTTTAATTGTGGCTCACTAAAAGCCGTTAAAATTCATTGCGAAGTAACCCCCATCATCTGAGCATACCCTACACATGCATGCTGAATTATATATGGGCTGTTCCGTAGTACAGGCCCATTGGGAGCCAGCAGAGCCTAGGGCCATCCATGATTGACTCATTGCACCCCCTCTCCCCTTTATGGTTCAGCTATTGGCCAATTGGATTTCAGTCCTGTTTCAGCTCACTTATCCATTTTCAAAGGCACATTTTGGAGCTCTCTCCAGTCAGTTCAGTCCTGACTGCATTGACAAGGGGTAAATGCTTCTGACTCGTGTGTTGGTGTGGCATCCCAACCATCCCTCGTGCCATACTATCAATGTAATGATCTTTTTCGGAAGTGAACTCCGACTTCATTCTCTCATCTAAATGCCCTTTTCAATTTCCATATTGAATATAGGAGGAACAGTATGGTTGGGGAGTTGGGGGGGTTACATTCTGTCCGGGATATCTGGCGTCTGATGAGATTTGTCAAATTCTCCCAAGCTTACTCAAGCCTCTTAGCGCCCACCCACTATTCTCCAACTCCAACAGGCAGACCCCCCACTCAATCTCTCGCCACAGCCTTTAGGGAAGGGACTTGTAATGGAGTGCCATCCTTATCAACTGCTCTTTCACACTGTAATCCTTATCTGCCTGTCATTCTCTCTCTCTAATGCATGCTCAAATTTCTGCACTCACACTCCCAGATTCCTCAAGTTTTCAAAATGAGTCAGTTGCTTAGCACGTACAGGAATGAGCAATTTTGTTTTCTCTCTTGCTCTCTTTCTCTGACTCGATAACACACATGATAACACAATGCCTTACTATGCATTGAGTGTACTGATTTCATGTTGGAAGAAATCTTTCTCTTTTCAGAGAGTAGATCATGCACTTGTCATAGCATTTTGAGTCTGTTAGGAGGCACAAAGGTAATGTAGTACAAGTACATGACCTCATAGCACAGCTTGTAGGCACTTTGGCTGCTTTAGCCGCTAGCTGGTTAACTCGAGTCATACGGCACCAATCCCACTGAGCAAGCAACGTCTATGGAAGCCCAAAAAACAGTGGTCTGTCCAGGCTGTGATCTGGACGTACAGTCAAAATGAGTTGATAAATGACACTGGGACAATAGTCCAGCCTGACCCGGTTCAGGACGTCTATAGACAACCAACATTAGTTGCAAATAATCGTTCTGCGAGGTCATAATCTGGACGTCTATTTGATAGCCAGAATCAGTTAGTAAATGACATTGGGACAATAGTACAGCCTGACCCCATTCGGGACGTCTATAAACAGCCAAAATTAGTTGCAAATAGACGTTCTGCCATTCTGGCTACTCTGAGGACGTCTTCTGGATGTCTAATTAAGTCTTTCAGACGTCTTCAAGCGACGCCTATATCACACCCAGAACAACACATCTATTCAACGTCCAGGAAATACGTCTTAAAAACTTTCATTCTGGCTACTCGGAAGACATCTTCTGGAGTTCGGCGACCACGTCTTCTGGACATATTTTGGACCAGTTTTTGCTCAGTGGGATTGTTTTTCACATTTTTTTCTGACCGACAGAATTCAATGAATATGATCAACTGAGCTCCGTGATGAAATTCTAAAGATATTTCCTTTAAAAGTACTCTTGGTAGACTTGGTAAACCCAGCCCAATCTGCCATTTGGTTTGGATTTCGCCCTGCAGCTCAGGCTGGAAACCTGCCCATTTATCTCCCCTGTTTCCTGTAACCAATCCCAAACTGGCTTATCCATCAGGCGCACCCAGATCATTGGTCTGATTGGTTGAAGGACTATCCAAGCATACAAAGGCACTGTTTACGCGACAACACTGGGTGTTTTTGTCTTTACCGCTTTCACACCTTTAACGATACTGGTAAAAAAAAAAAAGTGCGTTTACACACAGGTGAAAACGCAAAGTTGCCAAGAAGAAGCACGCCAGTGGGTGTTCCCGACAGTATAGGCTACGGACATTCGCCTAGGAGGCCAGCGTGCCAGTAGCTTTTGTGGTATCAGACACTACAAATTATTTAGGGTATTTTATTTACTAAGGCTGCGCAAAGCACAGGGCCGTCTGTGGTGCAGTCTTGTTTTTCGAGGAAGACATTTGTGAGACGTTTCGTTTGGAGCGGCTATCAAAACATTTTCGGTTTGGTTTGGGATTTCATTACTTTTAGACTGTCTGATTATATCGCTAAATGTTGGGACATCTGGGCGGTATTTGATGGTTTACTATTAAGTTTCATGTCGTTGAAAGTGTAGTTGATTACAGTAGGCTTCGTGTTCATTCATTCTTCTAGCAGGGAGAGGTGGTGGATTTAAAAGTAGCCTAGACTATTTGGTGCAGGTTATTGTTAATGCGCTGTCGCTGGTCGTCAAAATCATGCAGAATTGCTAAGTTTTGTTCCAACATTGTCACAAATGCAGCAGTGCAGCACGCACATGGTTCTGTGATCCAGCATTGCTGTTGTTCTGCCAAGGGTCTAGTGAGGTGAGGTCAAGCGCAGGGGCTGGACTAGAGGTTCAAGGTGGGCCTTGTCGTCACGAAAATGGCAGATCTGCCTTTACACGGCAAAATTAAAACGGGGTTATCAAAAACTCCCACTTTGGAAGCCGTTTTCAAAAAACATCGTTTTCAGCCTCCGAAACTGCAGCGCCGTGTAAACGCAAGGCGTAACTGACTCCCTAGACTAATGTTCAGTACTATCAAAAGATTGAGCTAGTCTGTCAGTATGTCAGTTCAACACTGATTTCACCTTTAACGGCCAAGTCTAGATACTAGGCTAATTTTCTTTTGAAGGCATTCGGATATGTGGTTACGCACAAGCACAAACACACACAATCAGAAACACAATATTACTTACCTAAATATGCATTTTAGCGTGTTTGCCCTAGATTTGTAACACACACACACACACACACACACACACACGTATGTATGCATGCGTATGCACAAACCTCACTTACAGATGCTCACTTCCTTGTTGTCAGAAACAAGCCTATCAAATGTAAACATGTGTTTATTCACAATCACAAAGCCATCTGCTCTAGTAAGCATTCATAACTGAAACAGTCACATTCCACTCTGACACTTACAGTATGTATCATACACTGGTTTCGTTTAGATTGTTGTTTAGCCATTTCCTGTATGAATTGGCATTTTTTCTTTGTCATAACCGCTAAATGTAAACTTTGAACAGTTGATATGCATCATTGTTGGCTGATCTGGCTGAATGCCTACGTATAGTCTTCTAGTGTCCTGTGGGGATGTACTGTATGAGGCTGAGCTATTTTGTTTAGAGCAGATCTATAGGCTTATCTCTACTCTTTGATCTGAAGCAGAAGCGGAGACTGAAGCAGGAGCCAGAGTGGGGGGTCTGGTATCTGATGCCACAAATGCCCTGTATGCTCACACACACACACACACACACACACACACACACACACACACACACACACACACACACACACACACACACACACACACACACACACACACACACACACACACACACACACAGAAACAGAGTGTGTGTGTGTGTGTGTGTGTGTGTGTGTGTGTGTGTGTACTGTAGGGCAGGCTAGGGCAGGGCTTTCGCATCTTTCACTATACTCTGTCACCAAGGACATGCCTGAGTTGACAACAGCATCTCCCTTGGTCTCTGCCCAGGCCGAAGGGGATCAGTTCTTTCCGGGCAGGCGTAGATGACCAAGAGTTTCAATCTCACAGGAAGGAAGGCTCAAATCGTTAAGAAATTCTTGTGAAGTTGAAGGTGAATAAAGGTCAAAGCATATTTAGAATTGCTTTAAAATATCTATTCAGTAAAGGTTTCTGAATAGACAATACATAGAAAGTTTGCATGATCTTGTCTGCAGATTGTATACCTTATAGTTGATTATTCTTCACAGATGAGCTAATTTTATTGACATCAAGCCCTCAAGATTTTTGCCAGTTATAATGAAGTGTGCTAAAAATGCCTCCAAGCAATTTGGAGAGAAAGTTAGAAAGAAACTCATAAACAGCTACAAAAACAGCAACAAAAAACATTATCTTAATTAATTCAATAGCCTTTCTTAGTTTTGATGAGGATTACATTTTAATACCTGAACTTTACCAGAACTTTCCAGTTTTGGACACTGGAAAGTTCTGGCAAATATTTCCTCAAAGACAATGACTATCATCCAATGTTTTAAAGGCTGTTAAAGGGATATTCCATTTTTGGAAATACGCTAATTTTCCACCTCCCCTCGAGCAAAACAATTGATATTTACCGTAATAATCAAGGCAACTTGCAAACGTACCATGGGCGCAGTGATATCACCCAGCACCTGAAAATAGTCCCCATAGACAACAAGCAGTAGTACTGTAGTGCCAGTAGTTTGCAAGTTGTCTTGATTATTACGCCAGATGAGAGTGTAGTTCCATGTCAAATCAGCCTAGAAAAATGGCAGGTTTCATTTTCAGCTGGTCTTATTGCACTTTCTAACTTGAGAAGAGACACGTTTTAAAGGAGAATTCCGGTGTGAAATTGAGCTTAACTGTACCGAAACATGTTAAGGTGTACTCACACGTGTTTTAAGCCTACCTTACATTGCCAGACTTTGCAAAGATTTGGAAAAGATTTTTGAAAGACTAGAGTCTCAGACCCTCTCACATCTAAAGACAATTCATTGAGTTTTTAGTCACAGACTAGTCACAGGCCAGTCTCAGATTAGGATTTTGCAAAGACTGTGGTCACTATTTACAAGACTGCTGCTAGATTCCTTCAAATTATTTCCATCGTGCACTAGGCTATACGTCATCATCAACAGGAACTCACATTATAGGCTACTCATATCAAAGTAATTTTTTCGCGCTTCTGCAGCATTGTTTGATAGTGTGACATCACTAACAGATATAGAGTTGTTCTGTCACGTAGAATAGCCGACTAATAAATTATAAGAAATGAAATAACAAATAATCATACAGGCTACAGCTGTCGCCTATTTTGCCCCTTCCGTTTTCGTGTTCGTCGACCGAGGTCACTATTGGTTTTTAATGTTCACGTCACTATTTGCATGAGCCACGACTGAAAAGACTTACGATAATATCAAACATGTTTGATATTGTCGTAACGGCAAAACTAGAAAAAGACTGACTCCGACGGACTTAAAACCGCTAAGATTGGTACCTTACACTAAACGATTTAGATGACGGGAGCGCGCCGAGATTCTAGTACAACTGGCAAGATTTCCGCCCGATTTTGGAAAAGTAGTCGGCGACTGTTAAAACAGACCAAAATCGTGCAATGTAAGCCAGCCTTTAGACGCACTTTCACTCACCCCCAGCATTCCGAACTCCTCCGTTTTCAGCCTAGCTTACAGTAGGCTTGAATCTATTAGATTGGGCATTACGTAGCCTATGCAGCTAAATCGCTATTTTTAAACCATTAAAAAGTTTCTAAGTAACTCCACACTGCATTGGTTGACTTCTGAGGGTCCTGACATTTAAAACGAGATACTTAAAACTTTGGAAGTGCACAGGAAGTTTATTAAAAAAGACTGTTTATTCAAGCAGTACCTTCATAGAATCTCTCCGCTGGGCGCCATCTTGTGGTGAAGTCGCGATAAGTCGACTGACGAGCACAAACGAACAGGAAAGACAGGGGGACATATTGCAAACATTTTGATCTTTGTTACTCATCATGCTCATGTAGACAGTATAACTATATATTTCCTATGGAATTACTTTAGCAATATGTTCCCCTGTCCTTCCTTTTCGTTCGTGCTCGTCAGTCGGCTTATCGCGACTTGATTCCAAGATGGCGCCCAGCGGAGAGATTCTATGAAGGCACTGCTTGTAAACAGTCTTTTTTTAAATAAACTTCCTGTGCATTTCCAAAGTTCTCAGTGTCTCGTTTTAAATGTCAGGACCCTCAGAAGTCTACCAATGCAGTGTGGAGTTACTTGGAACCTTTTTAATGGTTTAAAAATAACGATTTAGCTGCATAGGCTACGTAATGCCCAATCTAATAGATTCAAGCCTACTGTAAGCTAGGCTGAAAACGGAGGAGTTCGGAATGCTGGGGGTGAGTGAAAGTGCGTCTAAAACACGTGTGAGTACACCTTAACATGTTTCGGTACAGTTAAGCTCAATTTCACACCGGAATTCTCCTTTAAATGGGAAAATTACCGGAATCTTAGTCACTTTTAAACATGATGCTAGCAGGCGAGATGCTACTGGTCTAATCCGTTTCAATGATCTATGCTAGGCTGAAGCTTGTATCGCCAGACTCACAGAATGGCTGGATGAACGGGAAAAAGGTAAATATCAATTGTTTTGCTCGAGGGGAGGTGGAAAATGTCCAAAAATGTATTTCCAAAAATGGCAGAATATCCCTTTAAGGGGAATTGATGGAGTGATTTGTGGGTGAAGGAGCTCTGGTTAGGCTTTGCAAGTGAGTCTGGCAGTGTCTGACTGTGGGCAGGCAACACAGACACACAGATGGGACAGCAGTTTTGCAGTGTCGAGTTCCTCCAGTGTCTATCCCGACTAAGGCAGGGGGAGGAGGGAGGTAGGTTTCACAGTGGTATCAGGTCTCAGCTTGCCCTCTGAAAACCCTGTTGGGGGTTGAGTGTGTGGGGGGTAATTTAGAGGGGGAGTAGGCTGTGGGCAAACGTGATGCTTATCTGGGTGAGGGGTAACTCCATGTCAAGGGTGAGTTTAGCCAAAATGACTAGTATAGCAGACCTTATATTCCATATGATGCTCAGTGATGACAAATCAAGTTACCACTAATATTGATCATAAAAACATAAAAGATAACGTCTTTCACAAGGTATTGATTGTCAAATGGCTGGCTATTCGGCCGGAAACTCTAATGGAGAGCTATCAGGTAACGCCAGCTGAACAGAAGTCCCTGACAGAAGGAAAAGTCTTCAAGCAGGCAGTTGAACTCCATGATTCACAGACCTTAAGGCACCTTTTGACTGAGGAGGTTAGATGTGTGCTGTAGAACTACCGCAAAAAGGCTTTATCTTCCTGCATAGCCTGAAGATTACCCACATTAATTATTGATAAGTCAGTTGTATTCATTCAATACTCAGAGTTTTCATAAGCATTGATATAATAATTAAATATCAATCCTAACATTATGCTTCATTACACCCCTACTATGCTTATGCCTCAACTGGCCATGTCCATCCATACGTTGTTACAGCTGACAGAGAAACCAGTGCCAGTGCCAATGGGATTGGACAAATGGTCTGGGGGATGGGAGGCCTTTTAATCTAATTTATGCATTACGATATTACAACCAGTACACCCACAATATGGTACCGTGTGTGTGTGTGTGAGTGAGATAGAGAGAGAGAGAGAGAGAGAGAGAGAAAGAGAGAGAGAGAGAGAGAGAGAGAGAGAGAGTTAATGCATGATATGGTGCGATTGCATGCATTTGTATTTAGGTGCATTTGTGTGTGTGTGTGTGTGTGTGTGTGCATGACTGGACATGGCTCCCTGCCTGTGTTTGCGTGCATAATATTATCATCATTAATGGTATGCACTTTAACCCTGTTCTTTTCCTAATGATTTTTCCTGATGGCACTCGACTTGATTTTCTGAGAAGCCATTGCAAATAGGAATCTCATCCTATTATGTCTCTTGATAGAAATGTTAAGCTCAATTGGACAGAGTCAGTGAGCAAGGAAGAATTGTGGTTTTAATCAACACGCCCTGACACCAAGAGAGAGAATTAGGGCCCCGAGCAGGCAAGGCTGACCAGGGGCCACACGTGTTGTAGACCACTAGTGAAACATGTTTCATTTGTCAAGGGTGAGAGGGTCAGCGCTGAACTTTAATCCCAGGGGTCACAGATGACTCTTGCCTCTAAAGGCATGGCTGTCCCTGGGGAAGTAATTAAAAGCTATGTGACTCTTATGTAGCCATGGAAACCGTGGCCATGCCTGCAATGATGCCCAGAGTTGCTTTAGGTTGGAACTGAAGAGTTTGAGTGAGATTTATTTTTTCAATTGAAGTATTTCGGATTACAGGTTTGGTGAGATCTCTTGAATTAATATCACCATCATTTTAATAATCTAATACCATTTCTGCTACTTTGATACTCTATTCTAGTTGAACATTTAGTACATTGTATATGGTCAAGTCAGTGATGAGAGAGGAAAATACAGTATTGATGTCATTAGACAGCCAGAAATTACCTCCAAAATTAAAAGAACAGTAAGCCTGAAAATGTGTGCTGGAGTGACATCTACTGGTCATACTTAAGCATGTAACACAGTAGGCTACACAAGAGCGCTGGGTAGTGTTTGTGCTTGTGTTTGTGTATGTGTAGGCTATGTGAATGGGTGTGCATGTCTGTGGGTGAATGTACATGCCTAACTCTCTGCTCCCAAAATTATTTTGCTGAAATTTTAGTGCATGCATTTGTCTCATCTAGACTAGATTACTGTAATGGATTATTTTCTGGCCTGCCTGCATGCACTTTAAGACCCCTGCAGCTAGTTCAATATGCAGCAGCCAGAATTTTAACAAAAACAAGGAAAAGTTCACACATAACACCAGTTTTAATCTCATTACACTGGCTACCCATCCCTGCACGAGCTGATTTTAAAATCCTTCTTTTAGCATATAAAGCACTAAATGGACTTGCACCTTCCTATGTGGCAGACTTGATAACCCCCTACACCCCCTCGCGCCCATTGAGATCTCTGGATGCGGGCCTCCTGACAGTTCCCAGGGTAAAAACCAAATCTGCAGGCCAGCGCTCCTTTGCGTTCAGAGCTCCATATTTGTGGAATAGTCTTCCATCGGATGTTAGGGAAGCCAGTTCCGTGTTCATGAGCTCAAAGGGTATCTCTGTGTACAGTGTTTTGAGACCTTGCTTATGGTGATACTGCACTTTAAATATCAATAAACTTGAAACTTGAAACTTATTCTCTTGGTCAGATTGAAACTTAAACCTGCGCTTGATGTTTGCCGATTCTTACATTTCTTCGTGACTTCAAGCACTTTCAATCACCAAAGTGCCATCACCAAGAAAAACTGAAATAAAGCTTTGAATACATTCCTACATGAACATATCGCAAAACTACTTCAGAGAGAGTGACACACTTTCTCTCCATGTTTCATTCAACCAAGCAAGGAAAGATAAAAGAAAGAAATGTGATGAGATAGTCAGTGGAATTCACAGATGTCAAAGTCAAGATATTTCAATGAAAAGGACAAAAGAAAGATAGGCAACAAAGAAAGCATACAAGCACATTTGCCCTAAATTTAAAAAAGAAAGCACAACAAAATGAATATAGAAATGACATATTAGACCGATGAAGATGGGGGGGCTAAAAATAGGGATATAACGTTCTGAGGAGCGCATTTCAATTACAGTAAATGAGTGATTACAGAGAACATTTGTGAGACACGAGAGCCAGAGGAATGGGTCGGAAGGTGTTTTAATGTGGATACAGATGACATCCCATAATATCACATGCCTTGCTGCGATAGTCATAAACTACTGAGGCACAGATACCCCATTACTCAAATCATACCATTTTGTTTTCTTGAATGCCTGATGTGTGCATGATTTGTGGTAGATACAGTACATTGTAGTATGCATGTACTTTGTTTAGTCCACTAAAAAGCCTAACGTTTGTTTCAGAGGTCAAATCAATTGGTCTGTTACCTCTTTTGGATCAGAGGATGTCTGTGATAACCATCCTGACAGGTACAGTAGCATGCCATTCTTTTTTCCACTGGCAGCACAAACAGGTTTACTGGTTTCTCTTGATGACTTCCGAATAATTTGACACATCCAGGATCATGTTTTTTTTATTATCTGTTTGTAATATGAAAATGCATCTGTATCTGTAAAGAAATGTGAGTATGCTCAATTATCAAAATGACTCTTGAGTCTTTTGTTTGTGTTTAGTCAATAGGAGGCGCTGTCTGTCCATTCTTCAGAGCTGTTAGCCGTTATACTGTATTATTTTCATTTCGCAAACTAGAAAGTTGAGTAGATAACCATGCAGGACTACAACCCATCTAACTATTTTTACTTCTATGGTATGTCCTAACCACCTGAAATAGGCAGTGAGGCAGGCTAAACAGACAGCTGCTAAAATGTAATTCGGCCTATATGGTCATGCAAACCAATATTTTTGATACAGACCATGCCATTTAATCAATACAATATAAGTGCATTTTACATGATGCTCTAAGGAGGGATGCCAGTCAGATATGATAATTGCCCCACTAATGATTCACAACTGATTTGCCATTTTTGGTACAGTTGTCAATATCTTTCATCTTGTAAGATGATTTTGAAATCATTTACATTTTTTAACATCATTTTAATAGTTGTGACGGTGTTGCAGCTCTGTTAAACCAACTACTGTAACTGTTATCATGAACCATTGCACATGTCAGACATTGTGCAGGCAATAGCTAGCAACAGTAAAATCTGTTTTACTATATGTGATATCACTATACATGTACATATTTCCACAAATCTCATAATGTAATGAAATGTAAACACAGCCAAAATGTGGTGGTCATACTTTTATGCACAAAATGTGGTGGTCATACTTTTATGTACAAACAGTCCTGAATAGACAACAAAGACTATTGCCTGGGGTATACACTTCTCCCACCCAGCCCAGAATGCAGTGATAATGAAGGTATATAGCTCACCAAAACCATGACTGCTTGACTTGCCAGTAGCCTACTTGATGAAGTGAGCTTTAAGCTTGATATTTTCCAGTAAGCTTTTACCATTTATGCTTTTAGTTACTTTACTTTAATTCTACAATGTTTTTCCTTCTGTTAAATGCTAAATCAAGTAGTGAATAATATATTGAAGTGAAGTATTTTTGAATTGGTGTCTGTATCGTACAGAGCCTCGTCATTTGTTACAGAGACAAAGGAACAGGAAGACTGGCTTGAAAAAAGATATCTTATCTTATAATAAGATGATCCTAATACAAAAGTGCCTGTCTCCAGTGCAGGAGACATTAATTTGGTATATTAAAATAAATAAATAAATAAATAAATAACAATCAAATCACTGACAGATGCTTGTATATAATGACCCTTTCATTGTTGAATAGCCTTGGAATAGGAACCCTGCATCAGCAAACCATGAGCCCATTTGCATTTGTATCACATTATCACTGAGTGGCAGTAATGGATGCAGAGAGAAAACAGAGACAGAAGAAGGCTTAGCCTACTGAAGGGAATTTGGAGTTTCACACATTTTGGAATTTCACACATTCTAATTCACCATAGCACCTGTTTTTCTCTTTTTTTCAGGGAGGAAGGTAACCTATTTTAGGATGGGATAAATTAGCATGATATGAGACACACAAACAGGGACAGCGAAGAGATGAAGCAGATGACTGATCTGGAGGTGTTAGATTTGCCTGGTGCAAGAAGAAAAAAAAGGTGAGAGTAATAGGGGGTGAGAAGTGCTAGGCATCAGAATGCGCCTCATTATCCTACATTTGACTTGTGCTGTAGCGTATGTGAAACCTAGTTAACATGACCGATCGTTTTTGCAATTTTGTACATGAAATTGAACTATATTCAACTGTATTATCAATAACTTCATTGCTTCTATAGGCATAATTTAAGTAGATGGCTTGCCATATCTTATGTTTAGTCTGACCTTTAAACGTTAAAACAGCTGCCATGGATCCACACTCTCTGCCAGGTCATGGAGCAATGCCTAGTCGAACGTTCTTTTCAAGTTTATCCAGTGCTCCAAATGCTTTAGTAGGGGTCCTGGGTAAGATTTGTATGTACTTAATTTAGTGGAGAATTTCTCTGTTGTAGACTAATATGACCCCATTGAACAATGTGGGATTAGTGCCCAACTGCCTGTCTCCTGGAATCTCTTCCATTGCACTCGTGGAGAGTAGTAGCCTACTGGTTTGTTCATTTTAAGTACGTTCTGCCCTTGGTTGGGCTGACTCATGCTATACTCCTATGAACCAGTGTAGCTCTCAGCAATCAACTAGTCTTGCTGATCCTACGGACAATTGCACTCATTGATGCATTTACTACACTCATTGATGCACTTATTGTGATTTCTGTTGTAAAATATTGTGATTGTTGTAAAATTGTTGTTAGAATTGCTCTTAAAAGCTTTTTACTAGGGCCGGGACTTTAGCGCGTTAATTAAGATTAATTAATTACACAAACATTAATGCGTTAAAAAAATTGACGCATTTTAATCGTATGCCTATTTATTTTTGCACCGCGGAATGTTTCTCACTGGATGAGTTTCAGACGGACCGATTATACTGGAGCACCAAGTAACGCGCATGAGTTCGGTTCAGACAAAACAAACCACAGTGGCACAGTGAACAAAGAAGCTGATGTGACCGCGTTGGTTGGCCCCGTGGATGGGAAATGTTGTTACAAAAAACGAACGGATGGAAGCGTAGATAAGAGCATGGTTGTGTGCAACCTATGCAACAAGGACGTATCACCGCAGGTATCACCTCAGTGCAAAACATAAAGCAGCTAGCTGCTAGCGTGGACAAAGTATTGTGATACTCCAGACACTTGAGGGAAACCTCTGAGCTTTATTTATTAAACAAATAGCAACCGAGTTGCTGTTACAGCCACAACTCACGCTTATAACAGTAATCCACCGCACCTAATTCCATGTCCAACTTTCATAGACCTAAAAGAAACTTCACACTCAGAACCGCATACAAGCACACACGCACACACGTAAACTCCGCCCCCCAGTTCCCCTTAAAGGGACACAACAATTTCATGAACTCAACTCAAGGTAACAGGTGACACAATTAACAGGATATCACAGTATTATAGTTTACAGAAGGTCTACCTATCTATAGGCTACATGAATTTCTGAAAATGTACTATTTCTAAATATGGTATTGCTACACTTTATGGCAAAAATTGCACTGGTCTATTGGACTTATTAATAAACAATATTTTTGTTGCTTAAGCTTAGGCCTATGTATTCAGTAGTAGGCTATACTAAAAATCCATGTGAAAAAAAAATACTTCTCACTGTTCTCAGGTCATATATTTATATACAATTAAAATGCGATTAATTTCGATTAATTAATTACAAAGCCTCTAATTAATTAGATTATTTTTTTTAATCGAGTCCCAGCCCTACTTTTTACCATGTTGTAAGTCACTTTGGTTAAAAAGCGTCAGCAGCTTTGGGTCCAAGCACCATTTACAGACGCCACCTTGATCTTAAATGCAGATGCTTATGGTTTTGTGAGAAAGGGCATGTTATTAGTCCCTGAGATTGTAATCTCAAAACCTGGTTTGCCAGATCCCTGCTCGTGTGGCAAGTTTTCACACAAGAATGGAAAGTACTGCAAATGCGAGGGAAGAAATAGTTGTAAAAATCCTATCACTGAATGAGTTCTCATCATCATCCCCATACCTGGACACAGGGAATAAACCTGTTGTTCTGTGTTTTTCACTTTAAGACTTAAAGTTTGAGTTAACGTTCCAATGATAATAGCAAGGTTGGATATAAAATATCTGTATTAATCAAGTGCTTCAAGAGTGTATGTACGCATATTTAATGAGATATCGCCTCATTTGCATATTCAATTGTTTTTTTTAAACAAAGTGTAATACAAAAAGTATTTCTCTTGATATTAATCTGGGAGAAGTTTATGAGGATATCTATAAGGGTAGATGACATGACGTGGCTTTTTCACCGTCACAGAAGATAAAACACAATTAATTTCACATTTTCACATTTTAAAATACTGTAAAAGGTTAAACATTTTCTTGCTTTACATGAATTTGTTGTTTTAATACCTGAGTCATTTATCGTTTTTTCAGAACTTTGAGCCAAACCTTAAAATTGTCCTATGGTGTGATGGTAGACAACATAATTATATAAATGTTAACTTTTATAAATAGAGGAAATAATGCTTAAAATTGTTAATGAACGCTCCTGGCATAATTGTGCAAGTGTCTATTTTACTAAGTGGCAATCACTTTTCCCATACATACATTTCTAAAATGGTAGGAACTCCGTAAAGTTCGTCACAGAAAAAAATGTCCTTTGGTGTTATGCAATAACCTGATGTTAAGTTGGCCAAAATCATGGACAACTACATTTAGTTGAAAGACCCCATTCAAGGTCATGTGACTGAAGACCCTAATGAAGCCCTGGAGCAGTGAACATGGTGAGAATTTCTCTCAGAATTGCTCAAATATTCAACTATGTTTTCAGACCACTGAAGTTGTTAAGTTTTATTGTCCTTTGGTGTGACACCCCTAAATGCCATTTTTGTATTCAAATTTGTATTTTTAACAGCAGGACTATGTAATATTATGCAAATGCATGATGTCAGTTGCTAATGACAGCTCAGTTAGTATTAGCATGGTCATTAACTGCCACAAAAGCTTAAATGTCCTTTGGTGTGACAGGAAATGTCCTTTGGTGTGACACCTAATAATGACTTAAATTCAAATATTTATTGCTGTTTTAGAGACGACATACAATGTTCTGAAGTGTTACTAAAATAACTATAATATAAAGTACATAAATCTGAAACTTTTTTTTATAACAGAAAGAACCTCCCTGCAGGACCTGTGGCCCAACCTGCCCCGGAACTTCCAGTGTTGCCACCAACGAATATAATGTCATTGTAGATAATTGTGTCAAGTATGATTAAAAACTGCTCTAACAGCTGAAAAAACAGCCTGACCAGCTTAAGGTGGTTTGCTGGTTGACCAGCTTGTTTGACCACCTTATGATGGTTAACCAGCTATAGACCAGCAAAAGTCTTGCAAAAACATACCTGCAGCTTACGATGGTAAATTCTGCTGGTTTTGCTTGTCGTACCATCTCACGCTGGTCATTTTAGTTGGTGTTGCTGGTCTACATTGCTGGTTTTTACTGGTCATGCCAGCTTATGTTGGTGATTCTAACCAGCATGGCCATCTTACACCTACAATGTCAAGCTTGGCAGGCTGGTCACCAGCATGACCATCTCACACCAGCTGTATCCCACACGACAGGCTGGTCACACCAGCATGAACAGCTTCCTTAGATGGTCACGCCAGCATGTCCACCTGGTGGCCTAACCAGTTATACCAGCAAAGACCAGCAATAGTTGGAGAAAAACCAGCAAAAAACAGCTAAAACCAGCTACCAACATAAATTGGTTTCTTGCTATTTTTTCAGTAGGGATGTTTTAGATAGAGTGGACTTCATGAATGTAACGCAATGTTTTAGAATGGAATTTCCCTATTGAGGATTGTGGTCCCTCTTTTGGCGATCAAAAATGGATGGTCAGAAGCACAACGTTTATAGACATTAAAGGCATGGCAGTCCACATTCACTAATTTAATGGTGTGATTTTGTCAGGTGCTGGACACAAAAGGGTTGTTCTTATGTCTCTTAATCAGTCATGGGTGTGTTTTGGGCGTAACATCCTTTAAAACAATGAGAATAATATCTATCATTTCCTTTAACAGCAAACAATGCAACTTCACACAGCAGCACATTTGAAGGAATCTGCATGCACACAAGACTATATGGAACAGGGATTCCACTAAAACTTGGTTTACTAAAACCTGCTTGTGACTAGCAGAGTATAGCCTACATGCATCTGCACTCACCTATTATTTGAACTCATAGACAAAGTGAAACTTCACAGTGGTTTCATAGTCGACAAATTAGTTCAACACAGTTAAGTACTATTACTATTGACTGACAATGGGTTATCATCAAAAAAATAGCCTGGAAAAAGCAACACTTATCCAACAAATGTCCTCCTTTATCACTGTTACAATAAACACTACATATATTCTGACTCACTTCATGCAATAACTATCTTTGTCCTTTAGTGTGACATTTTGTCCTATAGTGTGACAAACATAAAACAACAGAAAAACATCCTTAATTTCAAAACATACTTTAAAAAAAGCCAGGTTTGGCATGAGGGGAGCTCCAATAATAGCTCCTCTTAGATAGGTACAATTTCAAACAGTTTTGTAAGGTTGGCGGAAAAAAATGTATCGACATTCATAGGAAAAAGTCAATCAAGTGCATCTATTCATGGTGAAAATGATTGTAATTAGTACTTTTATCTGAAATAAATAGAATTTTAAGAAAATAATGATTAAATAATGTGAACAATTCTGTTTCATGTATTTTTTAATGTTATTCAATATCATTTCTTAGTACTTTTTAAATGTCACACCATAGGACACATTCACAGTGCAGATGAGTGTAAACGTGGAAAAAAACATGTGAGGTCATTGACAAAATGAGTGACCACTATTATTTTCAGAAACTACAGTTTCCATACTATATAAATATTTGCTTTTTTTCTTTTAAAATTATGTTTTCCAAAAAAAGCACTTTTTCTTGGCCAGATGTCAACTACCCATAAAGGAAAAAAAGTTCCATTCACCTGCACCTGTAGGTGATAATGTGATAATAGTGTCACCTATTGTCATTTTGGACTTTCGTCCCGGATAGAGATTTTAGCACACATCACGTTGTTTAATGGGGACATATTAGTCTATAACAGTTGAGATATTCTCCGCTAAATGAAGCACATATGTAACCTGCGTTGTGTGGAACCACCGCGGTCCAGCCCTGCACACGCCCGGACTCGAACCCGCGAGACAGCAGCACCTCGGATCGGGAGTCGAGCGCGCTAACAATCCAGCTAAAAGCCCAGGCTACTAGCTTTCATGCCAGCAGCGCTCTTGAAGTGTCGGGGAGTGAGGTTTACTAACGTTCCACCGCATAGCTAACCAGCTAGCACCCGTTACACATACAAATCTTAACCAGGACCTAGACTACTTCATTAAATATGATGCATTCCCCCCTTAACGACGTTTTTAGTTTGGAGTGTTTTGTTTCCACTGTTTGTTTCCACTGTTTGGCCTGGATAATAGTTCGAATAGCAATCTCCTAAAACCTGGCACAATCTCTTGGTTCACAATCACCTGCTGGGGAACTAGAGTAATTACACGTGTGTGTACTGAGAGTTGCTTGCTGTGGAGAGCTGCACTACTGCTTGAAACACTTTCATACTGTAGAATTGTGTTTGGTATTAACCTGTCACCATTGATATTAGCCTGCCCCCTCAGGCAAGCTCTGTCTGCCTCTGTTGAATGTCTGTCTTTTGTGTTCAATAAATCATTTATTTACGGAATTCATGTCTCCTTATGCTTTAAAGAACCTGTGCAGCTCTGTATGGGTATCAAGCTCCTAAAGATTCCCTGAAGCGCTAGGACCCAGGGTGGCGTAGTCAGGCTACAGATATGGGGTGGTTGCCCTGACCACCCTGTTACATTCGCAAATAGCACCATGTATGTTATTCACACCACCAAACAGCAACGTTACCAGATGACCCTATGCCACCTTATGGCAACGTTATTTACACCACCAAACAGCAATGTTACCAGATGACCCTATGCCACCTTATGGCAACGTTATTTACACCACCAAACAGCAATGTTACCAGATGACCATAGTGCCACATTATGACAACGTTGCTCAAGTCACCTAATGGCAACGTTGCCAAATGACCTTAGCGCCACGTTAAGGCAACGTTATTTACACCATCAAACAGCAACGTTACCAGATGACCATATAGTGCCACATTATGGCAACGTTACAAATGACCTTAGCGCCACTTTATGGCAACATTATTTACACCACCAAATAGCAACGTTACCAGATGACCATAGTACCATGTTATGACAACGTTGCTCAAGTCACCAAATGACGTTAGCGCCACGTTATGGCAACTTTATTTACACCACTAAACAGCAACGTTACCAGGTGACCATAGTGCCACCTTATGGCAATGTTGCTCAAGTCACCAAATGGCAATTTCATAGAGGCAACGCTGCTGCCATGTTGCAGGAAGGTTACCAGAAGGTTAGATCACCGTGACCTACTGGCAACGAGCCAACGTGGCTGTTTAGTTATGTGTTAGCTGGGCATAGTAGGCTATTTCACTAATTTCGGTTCTGACTACATTGATTGAAAATAACGTTTAAGATTAGCCAATCAAATAGTTATGGTTAGGCCAGCCTATTTTGCAGATGTAAAGAGACAGGGTAGGCCTACAACAGGGACGATTGAAAGGTGGGACAATTGAAACATTCCTGTTTTCTCCAACGATGCAACGATGAGGCAGACATAATTTGGACAAAACATAGAGCATATTAACCTCCGTTGCTCAGCCAAATGTCTTCTTGATTTTTTGGACTTCAGAGACACTGTAAACTCATTTAGAATTCGATGGATAAGGAGATATCTTAAGTAGGCCTAGGGTTCAGGCCAAAGATTCCCGACGAGATGAGACAAGACGAGCTGCAACATTCTAAAACCTTGCAACTGCGATTAAACATGTTGAATGCTCTGCGACGACTCGCGACGGCTTGCAACTACGTGCAACTTCTAATTCACACCGCTGCAACTCGTTCTCGTCGTGTCGGGAATCTTTGGTGTGAATTGGGCTTTAGAATTATTAATTGATATTTCAATAAAAAAAAGGGAACCCTTGTTCATAGGAGTATAGCATCAAGTCTGTCACAGTTGTCGGATAGGCCTATTGATCTGGCCAGTTATGCAACAGAGGTGGTTGTGAATCAGGTTCGCCTGCTTTGATGTCAACGGAAGTTACTACAGGTCTACTAGAGGGCTATTATGAGACGACACCCAAAACAGGAATGGTTTTACAGGTGGTGGCGACTGGTAATTTTTCCATCTTTATCCTTCTTGATTTTTTCACTAGTTTTGCATTTGCGACAGTGTTATTACTGGTATAGCCAGTATCTGGAGCCCTACAGAATGACCTTCAGCAGGTCACTAATGTCTCTGGCCACACTGTCAGAAACAGACTTCATGAAGGTGGCCTGAGGGCCTGATGGCCTATGGACCTATACTGCCCAGCACCATGGAGCGCAATTGACATTTGCCATAGAGCAAATATGAGAGCAGGTTCACCCTGAGCGCATGCGACAGACATGAAAGGGTCTGGAGATGTTGTGGAGAACATGATGCTGCCTGCAACATCATTCAGCATGACTGGTTTGGTGGTAGCTCAGTGGTCTGGGGAGGCTTAGGGTGCCTCTCATTTAGAGTTTATACGTCCTCCCTCGCTCCTCGGGCCTCGCTCCTCACTGATCTACATAAAGAAAGATAGACGAAGGGATAGACTATCATTGTTTCCGCCCCATCATTCTTTATGTAAATCAGTGAGGATCGAGGCCCGAGGAGCGAGGGAGGACGAACTCTAAATGAGAGGCACCTATAATCCTGATAATTATACCTTGGAATATGTAGGCTAGTGAACTTTTTTGTTTTACAAGCTAAGTTTTTTTTTAAATTCATAACAGAAATTGCAAAAGGGACAGCCTTCCTTCCAGGTTTTCAAGTTAGAAATAGAACTGTTCCTAAAATCACTGCATATGATTCAAAATAATATTTAAAAAACTAAACAAAAAATGACCGGTTGTTGTGTCTCCTCTACACAGTCTGGACACCTGTTTTTTTTGCTGTACGTTTATTGTTTCCGTAGCCTATGTAATGTTATTGCCATATTATGACAGCGAATGTGTATTTGTTTCTTTAAGCATAAAAAAAAAAAAAAAAAAAAAAACGATAACAACTGCTAGTCGGAAGTAATTCAGCATTATCCGGAAGCACACCGGTTAGCTAGTTGTTTTGAATGAATTCTGGCTGATTCATTGCACACGAGAAAATAGTCGTTGTTCAGTAGGAACTTGCTGAATATATTATACTATATAACAACAGGTAATGTAAACACATTTTTTTCTTTTTGAAGTTAATGACTGATATGGTGTTGTCTACAACGTTGTGAGACGTAGATATCTTTTTATCTGGACCCTTCAGTTGCTTTAGCGTTTTGTGCTAGCTGCCGATGAAGCAGCTAGATTAGCTAACTGGCTGTGTCAGGCTACGCAGGGCAATGATGGTGGGCTCTGATAACGTTAGCTAGGCAGATATCTGCGCTTACACAGATGCTAGTTGAAAAGGCGCAGCAGTGTGGCTCACAATTTTCTATTTATCCTGGCATGTTTGCCGCTTTTGCAAAGCGGTTACAAAGTGGTTACAACCTAATTAAGTTAGTGTTGGTACTGTTCGCTGGCTGCGAGTCTAGCTGGCTAGCTAGGATGTCTAGCTGGCTAGGATATCTAGCTAGCTTACAACCCTAAAGTATTCAACGGCACCGGTAATGTTATAAGCTAATGAATTAGATACCAAACCATTGTATTGATTCAGGTGATTGAATTGATTCGACATTTGCCACTTCATTTTCCTTAATTCGAAGGATTGAGGGGATGTTCAGAGGAATAGAATGAGTTTTCTGCAGAAGCTAATGAGTTGACATACTAGTTAGCTGTCAAGCTAATTCAGATTTGCCCGTAGGCCAACATAGATAGGTAGCAAGGCAAATAGCATTCTAACTATGCTAACAAATTGTCAAGTCATGCTTTGTTACTGAAGATTTGACAAATCTAAAATAATATATTTATTAGAAAAATTAAAAAGCAACGATGAGCCTCCTCCTCCGTTAGAATACATTGCTCATTAACATTATTAACACGTATGAATAGTTTATGAATAGTGTGGTATCATTAAGTTGTCTTTGGGCATCATGCTGTGAAAACTAGTAGAATTTGATTGATTTGCCTACTTAAGGCAACCCATTAGGATTGTATATTGCCTGCATCCTCAACATACACAGTGTGTGTTAATACATCAGACACGATGCAAAGTGCCCTCTTAGAATTATATGGTTCTATCTGACATGTCTTGAGTTATTGACATTCTGATTCTGTGATCTCTCAAGAAAGTGAGGTGAGGTTTGTATTGTATCTCAGAACGTAGATAGAACCTTAGAATTCTAAGGGGACTACTGAGAGAACAAATTAGTACTCAAAAACGTTCAATTTGGGCAATTATTAACTTAAACTTCAACACTTTTATTTTGTTACTCATGCTTTTCAGTTTTTGATGGTGTATTGATACAGCAGCATCTGTATCAATTAGGCATGCACCGATAGGGAATTTTAAAGGTTGATAACAATGAAAAAAATCTAAATTGAATTGGGGACAGCATTTAATTAGCCTGGTCCTATTAAACTCTCGTACGTATTTCATTATGTACAGAGAGTCTGGCCACTTTCCATTGCACAGCATTAAAGAGAAACTATGCAGGATTGGCGACTTCATCTCTGGTTTCGGTTTTGTTTTTCGTTTTCACTCGTTTTATGCTTGCATATTTCTCTGCAGAGCTTCCCCGACAGCTTTAGCGTGTATACATATAAAGATATAAATTGCCAGCGTAGTTCTTGTTCCTTAAGCGCCTCAGACTTCCAGATGTAAACAAGGAGCGATCGCCTCCTGCACAAACGGCAAGGTTGCAATAGTGGATAGGGACACTGGGGGCGGGAGGAAATATTACTGTTTTCGATAAAACTGGTCAGTCAAGCAAAACAACGATTTCTAAGCGAATTTATGACTATGAAAAAGTTGCATAGGGTCTCTTTAACATTAGTATGTGTCATGAGTATGCCTACATATTTCAGCCAAGTTGCAACAGACAGCAATGTACCATTTGCGTTTAAGATTGCACTTAAGGCTGTTCACCATCCATTTAGGTCCAGACCAGGGCAGAGTTGTATTGTGCATGCTGTCCATTCTCGTTAATAAAGTCAGTGAAGACTTTAGAGTTTTCTTTTGGAGAAGTATTATCCAAATGGTGTTAAAATAAATTGAACAAAAATTCAATATACACCTCTTAATTAAAAGAGTAACTTCACCCCATAACTCCACCCACTTCACATTTCTGAAAAAGGCTTTCAAAATGGGCAGGACGTTCTGAAATTTGGAAGGGAGTGCAGCCCTGCTGCAGAATCAACCATGGTGATTTCGTGTCAATCTGGGAATGAGTGCATGGTTTATCACAGGTAGGCTAATCAGGGCAGCAGGTGTTGAAACGTTTCATTCCTAATTTGTAACGACCCGCTGACGTAGTGTTGGACGAGAAGTGCAGGACAACGTCAGCATTCCATTAGTATTTTGGACCAACATGCCATGGCATGTTTCAACCTGTAGAGGGCGCGGAGAGCAATATCTCCAAGACAAAATCATACGAAATGTTACTTTTGTCGAGAAACATGATTTTTGTCTAAATCAACCCTGGTAATAGTATAGTTCACCACTTATGAGTATTTTCAATCAACAGCTCAAAAAACATATTTTAGGGTGCAGTTACCCTTTAAAGACAGCTGAAACACCCCTGAAGGGAAACATAGCCATTTGCCAAACATTTTGTTTATAAATTGTGTAATTGAGCACCCAATGTGGGCGTTTGAAAACAAATCCGCAATTTTTCTTCTGATTTCATAAGATCATAACATAGTCAGGATCAACACATACGGCTTACAAATGTATGTATATGAACGCCATTAGGTAGCAATCATTATTGACTGAAAAAACGTTTTGAGATAATGACATCTGAACTTTGCTGCAGATTTAGATGTGTGCAAATGTGCCAAAAATAAGAAGGGGGTACCATGTTCTTGTTTTTCTCTGGATGTATTAGGTATATCAAGCTAATATTTGGCAAAGTTAATTCCAATGATTACTGTTTAGGTGTAGCCTGGCATAGCCATACGTAAGCTTCCGCTCAATTTTCATTTCCCTTCACCATTACGTCTGGGTCTGATCCCATTGAATTTGATTTCTCAGGATGCTTTCCGACTGGACCAATCAGCGAACGGGGTGGATGGGGAGAGGCGGATGTTAACGATGACGTCGAGCATATGTGCGTTCTAGTCTCTATAGCTGTCACGACCAAACGTTAGCGATTGGGTAAAATAAGGCCCAATAATTTCAAACTTAAACAGAGTTCACGCCTCCTGCCTGAAATTGAATTCTGCCTGAATGGAGTAGGGCCAGACCCTCTGTACGATATTAGTACAAGGGTTTGGTATGACCAGTTTAGTTTAGATGGTAAAATCTTCAAACAAATCTGAGATGGTCGAGCAGAAGGCATTTGTTGCATCACAGTGCAAAAGGGACTATAGTCCTTGTTAAGGTCTCACTGTATCTTGAATGTTCCCTTGCTGAAAGTCACTTTGGATGAAAGTGTCTGCTAAATTAATAAATGTGAATGTATTACTTGGGCAGAATAATAGCTGATCCCATTATTCAACAGAATTATGGACCGGCTGTTGAGACTGGGAGGTGGAATGCCAGGCCTTGGACAGGTGGGTTCACACACAAACTACATTCATTCAACTACACTACATTGGAAGTAATTT
The DNA here is from genome assembly GCF_963854185.1 of Sardina pilchardus. Lineage (NCBI taxonomy): Eukaryota > Metazoa > Chordata > Actinopteri > Clupeiformes > Clupeidae > Sardina > Sardina pilchardus. The sequence goes on along the minus strand of NC_085016.1, from coordinate 29,634,522 downwards.
GTCACATTCACAAGTACTGACTGATGCAGAAGGTAGGCCCTTACCGCTATACTATTGCTTTGTGGATTTAAATGCCATTCATAAGGTCAATCCATTTTGTAATGAGGTTTTGGATCAGCCTGGTTCTAATTGAAATTAGTCACGCCTCTTTAATATGGCCACCTTGATTTTGAACTTGCACATTGTGGCTGTGACTGATGTGTGGATGGGAGAATGTGTGTGACTGGAATCGCATCAGAACGAATACATGAATGGGAGAATCTGTCCCCTAGCGATTTTGTTGCTATTAGGGCTGGGACTCGATTAAAAAAAAAAATTGAATTAATTAGAGGCTTTGTAATTAATTAATTGAAATTAATTGCATTTTAATCACATATAAATATTTGACCTGAGAACTGGGCCTGTAGCGAGGAGTCGATGACGTCGACTAACCGACTTCAAAATATCGTCATATTTAGGCGTCGATATCGCCAGAAGACGTGAGTTAAAAAAAAAAAAAAAACTGAGTCACAAAAACAAAACAAAACAAACAGTTCGCACTTCCTCAAACCAAAAAAGCCCTTCACAAAGCCCTGAAAAACTGCTCGCCTGAGGTGGTTGAATGGGAATACTTACTTTAATTTCACGTTTGTGTAGTGTGTCGTGCAGCTTGAGCTGAGTGCACTTCGGTAGTGCTCGCTAAATATCCTAGCTCTCTGCAAGTTTTTCGTGCTTGTTTGGTAGGCAGTTTGTGTTAGCTTGCCACTGGCAGCGAGTCAGCTGTGTATTGTATTTGCTAGCATTTATTGTTGGCTGGCTGACGGCCATGATGCTTGCATGAGGGAAACATCCCAAAACAATAGCACCCATATTATTGCAGTTTTCAGAAGTAGGCTATTTCTCATGCAACCATGCAAAAGCATGCATCCCCATTTTATTTTCTCATAGTTGGCAACCCTGTATAGCACTGCAATGAGATTTATTTATTATTTTATTTAGGCTATTTATTAGCTGTATGTCATCTTGCTGTGCTGCAATACAAATTGCCTTTTTTAAGGACATTAAAGTTTTCTATCTATCTATCTTTTGCAAAGAGTAGATTTAAAATGTCCCGCTGTCATAACTGTTCCAAATCACATTGATATTGTGTGTTCAGGACGAAGCAAATATTTTTACCCTGGTGATTTTTGTATATGCTATATTATTAAGATTTTTTATGGATACATTATGGTTTTTATTAATCGAACAACAGAAAAATAATCGTTAGACTAATCGTCCAATTAGTCGTTAGATTGGTCGACTAATCGATAAAATAATTGCCCGATTAATCGTTTTAAAAATAATCGGTTACCCCCAGCCCTACTGAGAACAGTGAGAAGTAATTTTTTTCACATGATTTTTAGTATAGCCTACCATTGGATAATGACTGAATACATAGGCCTAAGCTTAAGCAACTATATTTGTTTATTTTTGTTCAAGTCCAACAGACCAGTGCAAATTTTGCCATAAAGTGTAGCAATACCATATTTAGAAATATAGTAAATTTTCAGAAATTCAGGTAGCCTATAGATAGGTTGACCTTCTGTAAACTATAATACTGTGATACCCTGTGTCCATTTAAGGGGAACTGGGGGGTGGAGTTTACGTGTGTGCCTGTGTGCCTGTGTGCCTGTGTGCCTGTGTGTGTGTGTGTGTGTGTGTGTGTGTGCGGTTCCGAGAGTGAAGTTGGACATAGAATTAGGTGCGGTGAATTACTCTGTTAAGCGTGAGTTGTGGCTGTAACAGCAACTCGGTTGCTATTTGTTTAATAAATAAAGCTCAGAGGTTTCCCTCAAGTGTCTGGAGTATCACAATACTTTGTCCACGCTAGCTGCTATATGTTTTGCACTGAGGTGATACGATGTGCTGCGGTGATATGCAAATTCCTTGTTGCATAGCTTGCACACAACCATGCTCTTATCTATCCGTTGGTTTTTTGTAACAACATTTCCCATCCACGGGGCTTCTTTGTTCATGTTCACTGTGCCACAGTGGTTTGTTGTTGTCTGAACCGAACTCATGGGCGTTAGTTGGTGCTCCAGTATAATCGGACTGTTTGAAAGTCATCCAGTGAGAAATGTTCCGCGGTGCAAAAATAAATACGATTAAAATGCGTCAATTTTTTTAACGCGTTAATGTTTGTATAATTAATTCATCTTAATTAACGCGTTAAAGTCCCGGCCCTAGTTGCTATATAAAGCTACACTGTGGATATATTTTGAGAAATTCTCCCATCAAGTGATGAAATGGTACATTGCAACATATTCATGATTTCCAAGTTATGGAAGCTGCTTCATAAATGTCCGCTGACACAAGATATCATGAATACATGATCTTATCAAGTATTAATTCTCATAATGAGTTTTTTTTGAAGAAGAAGAAGAAGCGTAAATTAGTATTTAGTCTGTGAAATTATAGCTAATATACTTCATGCAAGAAGAATAATGTCGTGGGTCTGATATTTTGGCTTATATTCAGCAAGCAACTTCTCATAGCCTAACAGCACCCATTATTGACCCTTTGAAAATGTTTTTCATACCTCAAAATAACATTTGATAAATTCACCTTACATTTTTCAGTGGTCATAGGTGTGTAGATTTACAGAATAGTACATATTTTTGTACTATAATCAGCATGCTAGCTAGTTATAGGTCTAGGGCAACAGTACAAAGTGTTGCTCTGATTAATCATAAAAGGATGACATTTGTCTGTCTGAGGTCAGGTACTTGGGGTGAAACACACAGAAGCTGTAGAATCTGTAGCCAATTAACACCTCTTCTAGCAGCCTGCCTTGGCTTCACACTGAACAAAAGGGTGGGAGAACAAGATGGAAAGAACAGAGGTGATGGAGAAAGGAGGGATAATAGAGGTGGAGATCAGGTTGATCTCTTTTATTTGTTCTCTTTTTGAATGTGGTGGCATTATCCAATATTGCTCTAATAATGGGATTGGTTAATTGAACTTTACAAATGTGACCGAAGTCACATAGAATTTTGTCTGTCCAAATTTGGACTGATTTGGAGGTTCATTGAGGATAGTCCCCATTTTCAGTGAAGCTGAGAGATAACAGTAACAATGAAATAGCAAGAGATTTAGTATAACAATTATATGGTAAAAAAGTATAGGCCTAGGGGTATAGAATAAAATAAATAAGATAACCTACATATCATTATAGAAGGGGGGGGGGATATATAAAATAATGACAATACTAAGACAACATTTTCTTAAAACGGGTACAATTTGACATAGGACGGTTTGTGATTACAGATCTGAATTGATAATTTGAAAGTAGAGTGTTCATTGAATTGTATTGCATTATTGGTGACACTGGTGAAGATTATGTGGTGACACTGGAATTGAGATTATTCAAAGTTTAGGGTGACAAACAGAATAGGAAGAACTCTGTAGCATTAAGCCAAATTGCTCTTCCATCAATAGGTTTATCTGTGCTCTGAGTAAACCTACCCAGCTTTGTCACTAAATCATATACTTGAATAGTGAGGACAGCTGACTGTGATACCTCTGTAATCATTTCAAGGCTGAAAATAGTTGAATTTGAGATGGCTGACTGATATGTATGTTATTAAAGGAAGCATCCCCAGAAGTTCACGGCAGAGTTCAGGGTTTTCCTTATGTCAGGATTACATTTTATGGTTTTCCCTTTGCAACCTTTCATTTTTAACTGGCACTCAATGATTACATTGATCATTGTAAGTTTGAATGCATGAATTTGAGTCTGTTGAGAAAAGATAATGACTGACAGAGATTCTGTTTGCGGTATCTCATTCCAGGGTCCTCCAACAGATGCACCCGCTGTTGATACAGCAGAACAGGTGTATATCTCATCACTGGCCCTTCTGAAGGTGAGAGAAATATATACATACTCACATACACATTAATGGTTAAAAAATTACGTATAGCGATTAGCTCTTGGTTAGGGGTGGCACGGTTTTTGAAAAATGCTCCGAACCGTGCGGTTCGCATGTCACGGTTCGGAGTGTGTTTTCGTCGTACGGTCCTACGGTTCTATGAAGGTATTATTGGGGCAAAAGTCACGAGCACATTTAACTGCAGATTTCGCATTCGCACACTAAAGTCACAAATGTGTAACCGTACATTTGAAGTTGTAGATATTTTTTTCATACCTTGTTAACACAAAATAGGGCTACGGGTTCACGAATCCGTTCTACAAGTTCACAAAACCGTTTTACAGATACACGAATTCTCACCTGTGCATCACAAGTTTCTGGCCTCATCCCCTCGAGACTTTTGCTCCATTTACACTGCAACGATTGGGGCAAAACACATTCGCACATCCGTGTTTCATAGTCTGAGAACATGCACAACATTCGTGCATTTGTAAACCCAAATGTGAACTAATGCAACAGAAGTTGTGCATCTGTGAAATGTTTTCTCATTAATACAAGTCTTACACGACTACAAGTGCATTGATACAAGTGCTTGAGTCTACATCTGCGAGTTTCCGTCGCTGTTTTCCGGGGACGAATACTTTTGCACCAATTATACCACCTGGCGATGTGCAAAACCGATTTGTACTTGTGCACGCAGAGAGCATCGATCGAAAACAAAACAAGGCGGCCGGATCTGGATCTGGATCGCGCCCACACATCCCTGCTCATATAAGTAGCCTAACCTCCGCTTGTTTCCTCATCAATATAAAGACAAGGACGCACGATTTGTAGATTTTCTTTTCACAGAGTGAGAAAACATACTTCGGAGTGATTATTTGCACCCGGGTGTAAATAGTGGAATGGATCCATTTTCTTATTTGCACCCAAACCTGTAATGCGTGCAGAAACAGATGGGATGGCCTACCTAAATCTAACAAGTTAGGATTTTTAAAAACAATCTTTTTGATGGAAACGTGGTGCTAAATTCCCATAAACGTGTTCAGTTAACGGGTAAAACCGTACGTTTGTAACCAAAATCAAGAATTACGAGCTTGTTTACCGTCACCTAGCAACCAGAAGATAGACAAATATTACTAGCCCAGTCAATCGCATAACGTAGAAGTCATGTAGGTTAGCGGATAAGTGCATGAGCCATGAATCAGAGATTGGTGGTTCAAATCACTCCAAATGTAGGCTAATGCATTTTTTTTTTTGCATGCCAAACTAAAATATTTTGAAAGTATGTGCGAACGACTCTCTTCTCTTTGATGACGTTACTTCGCGGCAAATAAGAGTTTGTGCTTAATGAATATGTCAAAAATGGTCTAGTTTTATTTTAGTTATAGAAATAGGCTACAGTTGTGAGTAGAACGCTTCTAAATAGTCAACTCCTCTACAGAAAACAACTCTTTCAACTATATTGGCATGCAAAAAAAAGCCATAGGTTACTAATGGGATACGAACTGCCAATCTTCGAACCATGGCCCATGCGCCTACCCGCTACCCTATACAATTTCTAGTTCATGCAATGGGCTAGTAGCGTAATATTTCTATCTTCTGGTTGCTCAGTGACGGTAAACAAACTCGTAATTCTTGATTTTGCTTACAAACGGACGGTTTTACCCGTTAACTGAACACGTTTATGGGAATTTAGCACCACGTTTCCATCAAAAAGATTGTTTTTAAAAATCCTAACTTGTTAGATTTAGGTAGGCCATCCCATCTGTTTCTGCACGCATTACAGGTTTGGGTGCAAATAAGAAAATGGATCCATTCCACTATTTACACCCGGGTGCAAATAATCACTCCGAAGTATGTTTTCTCACTCTGTGAAAAGAAAATCTACAAATCGTGCGTCCTTGTCTTTATATTGATGAGGAAACAAGCGGAGGTTAGGCTATATGAGCAGGGATGTGTGGGCGCGATCCAGATCCAGATCCGGCCGCCTTGTGTTGTTTTCGATCGATGCTCTCTGCGTGCACAAGTACAAATCGGTTTTGCACATCGCCAGGTGGTATAATTGGTGCAAAAGTATTCGTCCCCGGAAAACAGCGACGGAAACTCGCAGATGTAGACTCAAGCACTTGTATCAATGCACTTGTAGTCGTGTAAGACTTGTATTAATGAGAAAACATTTCACAGATGCACAACTTCTGTTGCATTAGTTCACATTTGGGTTTACAAATGCACGAATGTTGTGCATGTTCTCAGACTATGAAACACGGATGTGCGAATGTGTTTTGCCCCAATCGTTGCAGTGTAAATGGAGCAAAAGTCTCGAGGGGATGAGGCCAGGAACTTGTGATGCACAGGTGAGAATTCGTGTATCTGTAAAACGGTTTTGTGAACTTGTAGAACGGATTCGTGAACCCGTAGCCCTATTTTGTGTTAACAAGGTATGAAAAAAATATCTACAACTTCAAATGTACGGTTACACATTTGTGACTTTAGTGTGCGAATGCGAAATCTGCAGTTAAATGTGCTCGTGACTTTTGCCCCAATAATACCTTCATACGGTTCAGGCTAGTTATGGCATACGCAATTGATTCCCATATGTGACGACGTGTTTCCCTTACGTGCGAGAGTATGGAGTTTTGAGTGCTGCGCGCAAGGTTTTAGAAATGGCAAGTGCGAGAGATCATCCCTAGCGTGGTCAAACTGATGCACCTGACCCTGCTCGGGTGGAAGCATGTTCTTCCGCAACTGTAGACTATGCGTGCAGCTTTACCAAACAGTAGAAGTAAACTCATTCTCCTTGACCCGCTCTCGTGCGCGCTCAATGGACACCCGCCCTCGACATGCACATTAATCAAAATAGAACATTCACAATCGTGAACGCAATGACGCACAGAAGACGATTAGCTAAATTACTGTTAAAAACGGTTAGCATCAGACATTTGATAAAATCTCTTGCATTCAAGTTGACTGACCATCTTAATACCAATGATTTCAACTCCAAGGCTTAAAAGGGCCTGTCCCAAGGAGAAAAAGTATTAGCTTACCTTGAAACTAAAACACATGTGGGGAAACTGAACAGTCCAACCAGTAGAGTATGATGAGCTTAGCCTGCTACTTTGTTTACAATATTTTGAGGCTTCAGCCAGACAGCTGAATTTAAGAGGTGGAGTTATAATGAATAGTAGGCTATAATCTGCATAAAGTTTGCTGTTATGAATATCAGACATGTCAGTATATAGAATGAATAAATAATTACATAATGTGTGTGTGTTTCAAATAAAGACAAGCTTTACATCTTGTTAAAAAATCATTCACACTATATGAAAGGAGAGCGATAAAAAGGCGATGCAATGAAAAATATGGGTGGACGACCTACATTTTGTGCTGGTGCACCATCCCTGCCAAATAAATGAAAAGATTGTTGAAATCATCAATGTCTTCCCTCTTGCTTTATCAAAATCTCAACTGAAGCTTAAAGTTTCCTCAGACAATAATGTGCTTTATGTGAAGTCAAATTCAGTTTGTGCATTATTACATGATAACTATTCTCTAAATACTCTCTAATTGTGGATGATTACACTATGTGCTGAAATATGTTTCTGGAGTGTTAAAGAGTAAAAGAAAAAATAACAACAAGAACCGCACCGAACCGAAAACCGTGACCCTAAACCGTGATACGAACCGAACCGTAGATTTTGTGAACCGTGCCACCTCTACTCTTGGTACTTGCATTGTTAGCTGTAGGCTATAAGCGCTCAAGCCAGTCAAACTCCGTACTCCTTTGATCAATGTAATTTACAGTAATTTCCCGCATATAAGCCACATTGTGTATAAGCCGCAGGACAGTGTTTTATGCAAGTTAAAAGAAACAAAACCATATTAACACCATATTTACTCCCCCCCCCCCCCCCCCCCCCTGTATTAACCTCATAGCTGAAGAAATGTAGCACAATCAATGTATAATCCGCGGCTAATAGTCGGGAAATTACGGTAGCTCTTAAGGGGGTGTTTGACTTGTTGTCATGGTGCAAAAAGACCTTGGGTTCAAATTACTCCACAATTACATATTAAACTTGTGTGTAATGTTGGTTTGGCTATTTAATGATTTACTCATCTCAGTCATCTGCCAAAATTACGGCTGCAATATGAACCAATGCAATTACCTAATCGCAAAAGCTGTTTAATAACTGTGCACAGTTCAATTTTGTCATATTTATGACTTTTCTATTCATGTTGTCCTCCTTGACTGTGCCACCTGTGGTTGGTAGGTGTGCATAGTGTGTCAGGGGCACAGAAATTCTGGTGAGCTTCACAGTCAGTCAAGGGTGCTCACCAATCAGGCATTTCACAAATTAGAGACATTTGTGATATTGAAGTGAATCATCAGTTCATTGACATTCAAAAGTCATGTATAAAAATCGCAATCACAGAAAAATTGGAATTAGATATTTTCCCCAAACTGTGCACCCCTTATTGAAATTTTATTTAAATACGTTAAAAGCAAAAATTGATGCATGCAATTAATTAATTAATTTGTATTGCTCTACGTCCCTAAAATTAATTATAGCAAGAAATAAAACGCCTAATAACACAAAAGCACTATTTTACTGACTGTACAAATAATATAAATGTAGGCATGTTATGATTATGAACCCAGAATTGACCTGCAATTGACCTGATGTTAGACAGTGTGTTTTCCTTCAGTGTGAATATTAACAATTAAAATACTTTTTTCCACCTGTGGAACCTTACAAGACTATGCACAGCACTCACTGTCAAATCCCAAATAATTGTTTCATGAATTATATATGTTTGAAGTGACCTTTGGTGTCACAGAAAGTGTTTTTAAGTAAAATTGGTATCGTTATTGATTGTGTGTGTGTGTGTGTATAGATGCTGAAACATGGTCGTGCTGGTGTACCCATGGAGGTCATGGGTCTCATGTTGGGGGAGTTTGTCGACGACTACACTGTGCGCGTCATTGATGTTTTTGCCATGCCCCAGTCAGGAACGGTGAGTGATACATACCCACAACCTCAACACACAACACGTGGCATACACTGTCTCTCACAACTATGCCGAGACATGTTCTCGCTTTGTTCTGTCAGACAAAGCCACTTTCGCATACAGATGCACACGCTTGGTTGTCTACATTTCCGTGGGATCATATTCATTTTAGAGCCTGTATTTGCTTGTTAGAGTCGGCATTCTGACACCAGCATGTCTCTCCACACAGGGTGTTAGTGTGGAAGCTGTGGACCCAGTCTTTCAGGCCAAGATGTTGGACATGCTAAAACAGACTGGAAGGTAAAAGCCTGGAGGGTGAACTGTCTGAGTTGACTGAATTTGGCCTTATAGAGACCATGGAATACATCATACTGGTCTGATCTCTCTTCGTGTGCCCACATGGTTTTTGAAATGTTAAAGTGTAAAACATAAAAAGGATAAAGGAGTTTATTTGTAGTAATGGGTATTTCTTGATAAAAGAAACATGTCATCTGTATAATTTGTGAATGTTGGAGCACCGTTGCTCTGTTGATTACTCTTGAAACATGTATATTTTGTGTGTCTGTTTCAGGCCAGAGATGGTGGTGGGTTGGTATCACAGTCACCCTGGATTCGGGTGCTGGTTGTCTGGTGTGGACATAAACACACAACAGAGCTTCGAGGCACTGTCAGAGCGAGCAGTTGCCGTGGTGGTTGACCCCATCCAGAGCGTCAAGGGAAAGGTACACTCACTCACTCACCCAACTCACTCACCCACCCACTCACCCACCTGTTTGTGACCGATCCAATATGGTATAGTTATATTGGCAATAACACTGGCTGCAACTCTAATAAGTGCTTTCACAACCTTTTCTCTGTGCCCCTTACCTTGTTAGGTAGGTCTAGACACACACACACATATCTGTCCAAAAGTATTAGAACACATGCTTAAAGTTAAATCTAAAATCATCTTTTGGAAATGTATCTTAATGCCTTTAATGAAACAATGAGGAACTATTCAACCTTTAAGGACATTCATTTTCTTTGTGAATGAATAATGTATTGTAAGTAAATGTTTTCCTTACAATACAGGGGGTCATAAGTATTGGAACGCCCATGTTAAATTCCCATAGAGGATTTTTATTTTTATGTTTAAAGGCCAGTTATTTCATGGATCCAGGACACTATGCACCCTGATAAAGTCCCCTTGGCCTTTGGAATTCAAATAACCCCATGTCAACACTATACACTTAACATACTAAGAGTTTGGCATGCTTTATGTCAGTTATTAGCTGTTAGCTAATTAGCTGTTTTGAGCTCAATATCCACACTGTATATTTATAGACAGATTTCAGCATTATCTGAACTTATTCTTAGGAGGGATTTCCAAGGGTCAAGACCCATGTACATCAATACAAAGCCAGTACACTTCATTTTGACATCTTGTCCTACTGAACATTAGCCTGGGTGTTCCCATGCTGTCTTGCACGTGATTTGATTCACGCTGCTAAGGCAGCCTGGAAACTACCGCCCTAATTTTTGCCTCAGATAGGGGACCAATCACAGAACGGGGGGGAAGCAAGACGATGATGAGCTATGCACATTTGACGCATTTGATAGACATCCATGGTGCCCAATGAACGGGTCCTTTTTTCAAATATGAGAAAATGAACGTTTGGTTGCCAGACCACGTCTCATTGAAAAGTGGTAGGCGCTAGCCAGGCTAACTGAACATGCTAAGAAAGAGAAGATATTTTCAGTAAACGTTTCTCTTCTTTCTTTCATCTCCAGTCCTTTTCTGCTTATTTTTTGTTCCCACCATACATATATCCTACCCCTCACTTCTTCCACTCTGTGCTCCATGTTCTGTTCTCCGTGTCTGTGCTTGTACCAACCCCCCACCTCCCTTTGCGTGCCGCCCTGAGAGCACCAGCGGGAGGCAGCAGGGCGCTACTCTATTAACACCTCCCTTGAGCTGTGAGTGGAGGTGTCATGCAATTTCAGCTAGGCCTCCAAGGCAGGGGTAGGAGGGGCGGGTGACTGAGAAGGAGGGGTGGAGGTTTGGTGGTGCAAGTGAGGCTGTGCCATGAGTAGGATGGATGGGCAAAGAGTGTGAGAAGGGAGGGGAGTATGGAGAAAAGGTGGTGAAGAGAGAAATGTGCAAGGCTGGGTGAGAAGAGAGCGTATGAAAGAGATGAGTGCATGAGTGAGGGAAAGAAACTCTAATAATCTAGTAAAAGGATTAGGGATAAGAGGAAGAACAATGATAAGAAATTCTGGAGAGAGAGGGAAAAACACTCCTGAGATGACTTTCTATTAGAGATGCAACGGTTGATCGGCTGGAATTGGCTGATCGGCCTTGACCAGCAACCTGTCAGTCTGAGATATCTGCCAGACTCTCTGCGAAGTCAAGAGAGTCTGGTCTCCAGGCTAAGGAAAAGGTAGGGCGTGGAGAAAACCAAAAACCTTTGGCACAACAAATCTGATAAGACACTTGAAACATCACCCAGCTGAATTTGCATAGTTTGAAGGAGTTTACACATATCACACATACTGTACATACATACATACATATATACAGTATATATATATATATATATATAATGTGTGTAGTGCTGTGCGATACTACGATATATATCGTTGTACGACAGAAAAATGTCTATCGTACGATAGGGCTGTACGATATATCTAAAATATATCGTTATCGCGATATCAACGCTTGCGATAGACATAGCGCAAAGATTACTTAATTTTCGATAAAATTCGATGTAGTTTCTGTGCCGTGCATTCCATACTGTCTATGTCATAGGTGTCAAATGCGGCCAGCAACCTCATTTCATATGGCCCGCGAGAGCTTAAAGGATCTGATACAGTAGGCTATGTGGCCCGCGAGAGCTTAAAAGGTCTGATACAGTTTTTGCGTATAGGCAATAATACACTGCAATACAATGCACGTGTGTGAGACTGACAGGGAGGCCACATCAAGCATCAAGCTGCCTGTGAAACGCATAATAGTTTCATAATAATAAAAGTGCGTGTGCTTCTTTAAGAGGGGAATCGATGTAAGTTACTTTGATTTCAATTGGTAGTTGTAAACTACGTGATACGTTTGTAAACGTCTACGTTGAAAAAGCATGTATAGCCTAATTGTGTGTAGTCCTATTATCCAAAAAATCCAACTCCAAGTCCTTGCGAATCGAGCGAGTGATTGTTTGGCCAAAAGCGAAAGTAAGCCTATCTTCCGACCGAGGAGAGGTGCATTCAGATCAGGCAAGCAGAGGTAGGCTTAAAGTTTGTGGTAATCGCTGTTGCTTTGCATTTTCATTTCAGTTAAAAACGAACAACGCAGAATCCACACAACACCTTTCAACTTTAAAACTTCAAAGAAAAGTCCACCGGGACCGTTCGCTTATATGGGACGTTGTAGTGACGCATTTCATATGGATGGACTTTTTGACATGTCAGTTAGCCTACTCGTTTGCATCACTGGCTAGATGTCAAACTGAATTTCGTTACTGGTATTTCACTTGTGCAATGACAGTAAAGTTGAATATACTCGAATCTAAAAAATGGCATGACCTCTTCCTGACTGACCAGTGACCCTCATTGAAAGTCAAACTGGAAATGACATTGGTTTTTGTTCTGTTTTTACAAAAACACAACAACCAAAAAAACATGTTGGAATGGAATCAATGCATTTCTTTTTTAATAGTCTGCATCAGTCTATGCTAGAAGCAAGTAGAATGGAGAAAAACATGAAATATTGAAATATCGCAAGTTATATCGTTATCGCAGTACTCAATGATGTTATCGCATATCGCATGTTTTCCTAATATCGTGCAGCCCTATCGTACGATACAGTCCTCTACCGTTTATATCGTAATTTTAACGTGTGTGGCTGTGACTGCTCAGACAATTTAACTGCAGGTGCGTTGCCGCTTCTCGCAGCGGGCAACGTAAACTTAATTTACTGACTCGGGATGGGTGGCCAGGCAAATGAACGCAGGCAGCTAATAGTAAACAAATTAAACTTTTTTGACGTTGCCATAAAGACTAGTGTTGCACGGTGCAGCGATACAACAAAAGTATTGCAATACCCTGAAATTAAAAATGTCACAACACCTAATGTTAGCCTACTTTACAATACGTTTAAGAATGACTGTGTTCTTCTGAAGAAGCGGTGCGCACAAGGCAGGTCTCCCCTAAAAGCTAGCCTGTGGCTGTGCGTCTTTCCCCCCCTCACACACACTGGTATGCGCAGCAGTGCTATTAACAGCGAGACATTGCTGTTAGTTTAAGTGATGCTATTGTAACACACAAGTATAGGCTAAAATCAAGTTGATTTGCTCACTTGCATCTCTCAAATGTGTGTTGCTAACCAATCTAGGCTATGGCATTTAGATCATTTAGGCTTACTATTGGGTTAACGTCATTATTTTCTCTCACGTATTTCTTAAAGTGACAGGCACTTAATTACACCTACTGTACACAACCACAGCTGTTAAAAAATTAGAAATTATAAGAAAAATTTGCATTCATGTGTGGATGTAAATATATAATTTTAAGTAGAAATTCTATATCAGGATATATATCGTTATCGTGGTATAGAATTGTTTATATCGGGAAATAACTTTTTGTCCATATTGCACAGCACTATATATGTGTGTGTGTGGAATGCAGTTTTTTATATATGTATGCATTCCACAGCAGAACCACAGGTGCTGTTAAACGATTGTGATTAGAAAGAATCAAAGTTTAGCAATCATACATGATAATAAGGTGTCAACAAGCAGCGTCACAGAGTAGGTCTAGTAGTTCTACTCCACTTAAAATACTCTTAACTATTTACTGCATGTAGACTAGGGCTATTATTTACTACGTACTTAGTGGATGTTGTGAAAGTGAAAATACAATATTAGAAATTTGGGGTGTCATGATTTTGATTTTAAATCAAAATAGACTAAAATTACATCTCAATCAGAAGAGGAGAATCATGACACCTCTATTAGAAAAGCTAGCAAAAGTTAAGGTCACTTTTGACAATAATGAAGAAAAACTGCTCTGTATACTGATTCAGCTGTCTCTGGATGTTCTTCTGATTGATGCATTTAACTAGCCTGATGAGCCAGTCCCACATCAATATATAGGGTCTGGGAACTCACCATAGGCAGAGCTCTATCACAGGGGTGGGATAAACTGTTGTCTTTCAAATTCCCTCTCCACGCAATAGGACAGCGCTACAACCAATGATCTTCTTGTTTTCAAGTAGCAGGATGGAGAATTCCCGCTCACCGACTCTGTACAAGATGTAATTGGCCCGATAGAAATTTTTCCAGCTCGCAAGCCAATGGAGACTGGCTAGACTACCCTGGCAGCAAATTACATTACTGCCGCTAGGTTGCGTCTAAATGTCTAGGCTAGCATTTAAAGGAACACTTCACCATTTTTTCATATTAAACTATGTTATTCCCTTAACTAAGACGAGTTGATACATACCTCTCACGTTTCAAGGTGTGCATTCACTGGCTCTGGCGTGCGACACTTTGATAGCACTTAGCTAGCCCAGTTCATTCATTAGGATCCAAACAGAGATGAATTTAGAAACGATCTCCATGTTTTCCCTATTAAAATACAGTAACACGAGTAGTCACACAACCAAGTATGGTGAGACAAAATAAATTGTGGTGCATTTCTAAGCGGGTAAGAGGGATAACTATGTTGTGAGCTGGAATAACAATTGGGAGCACTTCGACTCAGCGCAGTAATGTCATCACTCTTGCACTTTCAGATTCATTTTGGAGTGAGGATATTACTGCGCCACACAATATAGTTATCCCTCTTACCTGCTTAGAAATGCACCATGTTTTGGTCGTGTGACTACTCGTGTAACTGTAGGGAAAACATGAAGGTGTTTGGTCGCTTCTAACTTCATCTCTGTTTGGATCCTAATGAATGAACTGGGTTAGCTAAGTGCTATATCAAAGTAGCGCCGCGCTCCAGAGCCTTTGAGTGTACGCATTGAAACGTGAGAGGTATGTATCAACTCATCTTAGTTAAGGGAATAACGTAGTTTAATATGAAAAAACGGTGAAGTGTTCCTTTAACCCTATGAGCCCGACGGACGCAAAGTGCGTCAAAAAACGCACACATTTTCTTTGTTACATTGCTCCGCTATTATTAGTCACAGCGAGATGAAACTTATATTGCAGGAAAGAGCAGAACCGGGGCTTTCCAACGATACTAGACACTTGTCTGTACGATCAAGTATGAAAATAAAATAAAATGATGAAGTTAAATCAAAGTATATCATATTTACAGTCTACATTGCTCTGCGTTCACCGGCGCATCCAGAACTCTCTCTTAAATTACTCGCGGACCACGCATCGCACAGACATGACACGCATATCAAATGAAAGAGGAGAAGCAGAGCTTTGCATTGATACCAAATACATCGATCATTTCGTATGATAAAATCAGACGAAGTTACAAACAAATAATAATGTCATATATCTTTGGCTACCTTTACTCTCGTTTGATTACCTCGTGAAATCGCGATCAAAAAGATTTGGCACGCATGTCAGATGAAAGAGGAGAGCTAGAGCTATCCACAGATACCAAATACAACCTTCTAGGCCATAAAACAGACGAAGTGACAGCAAAATATTAACTTCATTTAGCTCCACTTACCTCGTGTTTTTGTGTGGAATAGCCTATGTTCATAATCCAATGTTATCATGTGTTTCTCTATGACAAGTCACGTTCATAACACGGTTTTGAGATCCTAGCACACTCCTGTATGGTATCCAATTCAAGACTCATATTGCATCCAAATTTGTTTGACAAATAAACACTTTTTGCCTTTACTTTGTTCATTGCAATGCAGTAAAACAAATATTATAGAGAATCATCATCTGTGCACGTCATGTGTGCTACCGCAAACAAGTCATGTAAGATCAGCTAGTGTCACAATATGGAGTGCAAAAAGTGCCAAAAAGTCATTTTTTCATCACTAAATAAAAATTGCCATTTATTTCTGGAAGGCACACACCACATATTTCTGTAAATTGCTCAGCCCCAAAGTATACCTCCACCATGGTTCTTATATTGCCGTGTTCAGGACAGTCAGGCCTACATAACCATGTAAGTTTGGTCGAGATGTGAGCTTGCTGTGGTGAGATACACATCAAAATGTAAGAATTTGTATAGTACGCTTTTCAACTTTTTATTATTTAAAAATCTAAATCAAATCAATGCAAGTATTTATACATGGTATTGTGGCAGATCTGGATAGCCTAGACTGTGCTGAAAAAAACAATATGTAGCATGTGTGAATGGCACTTACAATGACCAGGATAAATGCTTCTAACTAGAGGTAGTGAAAATGCCCTTAAAACAGCTTAGGGCTCATAGGGTTAAGGGAATAACATAGTTTAATATGAAAAAACAGTGAAGTGTTCCTTTAACCAGAATTTGGATTACATCGCAAAACAGACATGCGCTGTTTTCATACATATGGCAGAGTACCTAATCAATTGCTATTAGCTCCTCTCCCGTGTTTGCGCGATAGTCCATCACTTTCCCCTTGCCCTCTCATAAATGCATGCATCACTGGATATGAAAATATGTTCCATGGCAGCATGTTCAAATGTATCATGCAAATTGTTTTTGTATTTTAGATCAGCTAAGGGGGGAAATAGGCAGTCAGCTTGCGTGTCGTGCCAAGTGCCCCATAGCTGTTCTAAAATCAGTGTAACATTTTGTCCAATGAAGTTTCAGGTGTATCATCAGATTCCTTGATTCCATTGATTTGGACCTATAAGTAATCACTTAAATGAGAGGATGTTTGATTTTACTGCTAGGCTTGTTGTAATTCCATGCCATATATCTAAACAACAGCACTAATTCCTGTGGGTTTGGGCTGAAACATTTCCCTGTACATGTAGTTGTAGCGTGTGTGTGTGTGTGTGTGTGTGTGTGTGTGTGTGGGAACTGGTGTGTGAATACCTTGCTCTCAATGGTAAAATATGGCTGTTTACCATGGAACCTTCAGCTCATGTTAGTCTTATCACACATGCATGTGTCCTTGAAGTGGTACTGATGGGTGCACTGTAGAGGACCACATGTTGAGAAGCATTTATCCCTAGAACATGGTGTGTATGCCACCATCTTTTACCTCGTTGGCCTCATGGAGGTGGTGGTGTGTGTGTTCTTGGTCTGTGAAGTGTCATTTTGAGGCAAATGGTAAGTGTCATGTACATGACTTAAGTGACCAACACAGAGGCAGTGGCCACAATCAGTATACCAGCTGTAAAGAATCAAACTGAGTACTTTGCATGAGAATTCTCCTTTCAAATGCTTTCTCGCCCTGTTATTGTGTGAAATGCACTTGGGTTATTTCATGCAGAAAATAAAGGGTTCTACCTTATTACTTTTACTTGGTTTATTGTTTTTTGTGTGCTAAACACATCTTGCCCTGTATCTTTCAATACAAGTGTTAAAAAAAATGTTATGCAGATTGTCCCTGCCAAAAACTCTAATATGTTCTTATTTTAGCTCTTGGCCTATAGAAGGACTGACACATTTTGCCAGACTCTTTTTGACAGTAGTGCCCTTTTTATTTTGTTTTAGTAGGATTATCAGTCTATTTCAGACCTCCATCTTGATTTCTATTGCTATTTGGAACTTTTTTTCTTTTTTTGATTTAGAAGGCACCTTTTAATTATCGTTCTACGTGAACCTTGTGATCGTCTCAGGCTAAAACTAGTATGACTATGACATGCTGGTGGTTTGAGTGGCACAGTAGTAACACGTGTAGTGGGACTTCACTGTCAAGCTGGTCTCTGAATCTTATTTTGGGCGCTCTTGGCACAAGAGCAGGTGGTGGGGCAGGACAGATGGAGATGCAGCCATTAGCCTCAGCTATGAGTAGGACTGAGGAGTAAGACCATGAATATGGCTGACAAAAATCCACAAATTATGTAAATGGCTAGCTATATCTGAAAGTCATCTTGAAATGTTAATCTTGTTCAAATGAAACAAAGACTGTTGAGACTGCTGTCTCATTGTTTAGGCAGGCACACACACACACACACACACACACACACACACACACACACACACACACACACACCTGAGACTTACAGTAATACGTTGATGATACTATATTTATATGAAATTAGATGTAGTTCATTATTTCTTCAGTCAAGTACAGGTTAAAAAAGAGAAAATGGGGAGTGGGCGGTAGTTATTGATTTACATGCACATATTCCAAAGTGACATCTGGTAAACAACTTCAGAGAACAATGAATAACTTAGTGGCTACCTTAAATGCATTCTCATGCAATTTTTATGGCTCCCTGTAACAGACGCCTCTATCTGTCAGGAATTCACAAATGCAGAAAGCACAGGGTGATTGCTCTCCTTTTGTTCTGTCTGTCTAGTCATATCTCTGTCCCTCCACCCAGTTTTCATTGGCACCTTTCTCTATTTTCTCTTTTTCCAACTGAACTGTAAAATAGTCTCAATTTCTGCGACCACAATATATGAACCTATATCGGGAGCTCTAATAACTAGTCTCTCTCTCTCTCTCTTTCTCTTTCGCTTTCTCTTTCTTTCTCTTTCTCTCTCTCTCTCTCTTTCTCTCTCTCTCTCTCTCTCTCTCTCTCTCTTTCTCTCTTTTATCCGCCATATCAGTCAGACAGTCCCAAAAGTGGTGCTTACCTTCTTATTCTTATTCCCTCCCTCTTCTCTATACTAGTCTTTCTTTCGTTTGTGAATTTGCCTCTCCTTGTCAGTTTCTCATCCTTTCTCCCTATCTGATAAATATATTTGCAAATAGATTTATTTTTGTCTAAAGTCTAGAATTGTGAAATGTATACTGCTTGTATATCATGTTTGTGTAACACTCCTGTTTTTACCCATTCAGGTGGTGATTGATGCCTTCAGACTGATCAATGCCAACATGATGGTTTTGGGTCACGAGCCACGGCAAACCACCTCCAACCTGGGCCACCTGAACAAGCCGTCTATTCAGGTGATGACTCATTTCAGGGCCAAGACCTGTGATGGACAGTATAGTACAGTTGAAATGGATGCATGCTACTTGATATTTGTCAGGATAATTTGTATTTTACTGTGTTTGTACATTTTGATGGTTCTGTTTTCAGCATATTTTTTTTTTTTAAAAATGAATACTAATTCTTGTGCTTTTATGGCAATTTTCAGGCATTGATTCATGGCTTGAATAGGCATTACTACTCCATCACAATCAACTACAGAAAGAATGAGTTGGAGCAAAAGGTTTGCAAGATCTCTTCCTTAGACATAATACATTCTCAGATTTAGTGTTTACAGTAGGTCCAAAAATTAAGACCTGTGAAAT
The DNA here is from genome assembly GCF_963854185.1 of Sardina pilchardus. Lineage (NCBI taxonomy): Eukaryota > Metazoa > Chordata > Actinopteri > Clupeiformes > Clupeidae > Sardina > Sardina pilchardus. The sequence goes on along the minus strand of NC_085016.1, from coordinate 29,615,268 downwards.
ATATATATATTTTTCCTTTCAATTAAATGAAACATTACTTAGCCATTACTAGAGTGGCTTTTCCCCCCTTGTTACTTGTTACTGTAGCTGTATTAGCAGTGCCCAATCCATTATTACTACTGCTGTACTATGTGTGTGTTCACTTCATTGCATGCAGATGTTACTGAACCTGCATAAAAAGAGCTGGATGGAGGGACTGACTCTACAGGACTACAGTGAGCACTGCAAACTCAATGAGACCATTGTCAAGGAGATGTTGGAGCTTGCCAAAAACTACAACAAGGTATTTACTACAAATCATACAGCACAGGGTGGGGGGTAGTGGGAAACACAGTATTTGCACGTCTGTGAGAGCTGGGAGGGGGCAATTTAGTTTTAACATTATATGGCGTGGGATATTGTGGTTTTTTTGGGTGGGGGGGTTCTACGGCTGGAAATTAACAGCTTTTGCTATAACCAAAACAAACCTTTTGTTAGCTTAGGTTTTCATCCTACTTGTCAAATAGAAACATGACATCGCATTTTCCAGAAACATGACGTCTCTTTTCACTTCTATGCAGATGATACACATTTACCTTCCACTTAGACCATCAGATCATAGGCTTAACTCCCTGAATGACTGCTTTAGTGATGTTAAAGGAACTGTTTTAACTATACATGACCTTTTACGTCATAGATTTTGCATTTTCATGCACTAATAATTCCTTGGAAATGCATTTCTAGTTATTTAATATAATTATTAAAAGCTATTGAAAACACCACACATTTCCTAAACTTTTTAAAAAAAATAAACAGAGAAACAAATCTAAAATTAAATGTAAGAATATGTTCATACAACAGTTACCACTGTAAAACAAATGGATGTGCTGGATTTATAACACAAGATAAAACGAGAGCATCATTGTAAATCATTTAATCATAATTGTTGGAAGTCATAATAAAATATATAATAAGTTGTAAGTCAATATAAAATAACCTCAATGAATTCGGAATCATGGGTTTCCATGAAACATTCATATTTGTCATGCTTGTGCATTACTTAATTTGAACAATGATAATTGCAGTGCATGTGGTCACTTTCTAGATAGGAGGGAAGAAAATCTTCCCTTGTGCAATTACTCATAAATGTAACCTTTGTAATGATATGTTGATTTTGTTGTTTCTTTCAGGCAGTAGAGGAAGAGGACAAAATGACCCCAGAGCAGCTGGCTATCAAGAATGTTGGCAAACAGGTACAATACGTACCCATCGTAGGCTGGGGTGTTTTATTTTCTAAGTGTCTTTGGCTCCCCTCTTTTCTCTTTTGGTTGGGAGAGATTGGGCTATGCAGAACTTTTTAATTCTAGGTGGAGGAGATTCTGAGGTTGTATATTGTAAAGACTGGATCACTTGTAAAATACATGAGCAGTTCTACTTCTCAATCTCTTGATGGAGACTCTGTTCCACCCTTTGAAGACCAGTCATGTGTAGTCTGTTAATTTACTCAGCTAGTGCTACAATGATTAATTAATTATCAATCAGTTATTAGTTGTGTGCAGTTGGTCACCAATTATTTTTGAAGATATATTCTTATGTTTGAGTATTTTTTGAAGGAAGAATCAACATCATGATACCAGATTCCTTCATTTGAATATTCTCCGCTCTCTTTACTCCTCAATGGTGGTGAAATGATTAGTGGATGTTGGTGTAGCCACTCCCCCTCTCTCACCGTATAGCACTGAATCGGGCAGAAAGTCATACAAGCAAGTGCTCTGTTGAGTCAAGTGTTGGGATGTGAAATATGATGAATAACATTAAAGCCCATTATCACATCTGACCTCAACAATATAGAGACTGCCTCTGAATGTGGTTTGCTTGATACAATTCCCCCCACACACACGGGTAGGCTATGCAGTAAATCACTAAAGATATAAAACTTCAAATTCTTGGACTGCCTTTGGACTTTGCGGCGATTCCTACTGCAGTCCTGAAACAAAACAAGTGACAATTCCAACCACTAGTTCTCAAATTGTTGTTGTTTTGAGACTGTTTTGGGCAAGTCATGCTGTTGCATGTTGTTTTGAGACCGTTTTGGGAAAGTCATGCTGTTGCATATTTCATATTACAATGAATCATTCCACAAAATGCTGTTTTCAATATCCAGTCCGTTAAAAAAAGGCTCCACGTAGACCTAATACAGGCCTGATGGAGTTCAGGTGTGGTGCCTGAATTCAGGCTTGAGCTTGCCAAGGAGCGATGTCAAGAAAGGCTATTCTCTACATTGTCTTTGAATGTATTTGATAATTTCAGGCACAGATCATTTCCTGTCTATCAGCCCTGCTAATAGTAACAGCTGTTTTGACTTGAGGCTATGTTATTTTGATCTGTAATCTGAAAAAAAGATGTTTGAATTATGTTTATTGTAAATTTATCATCAGTATTATCGAACGCTTAACTGGAATTTTTCCAATTATCCTATTAAAATCATCATCATAATCACACACACAACTAGTGAAAAGGTTAAAAGCACAAAGTTGAAATTATTTAGTAATTTTACTGCTGGACAGTATCATTTCAGTTTGCCTATGGGTTTTGCCAATGTTGATTATTGCCATTGCAGCACTATCTCACTCCTGGTTGTCTCCTCCCCTTTCTCTCCTTGCAGGATCCCAAAAGGCATTTGGAAGAACATGTTGATGTCCTGATGACGTCCAATATTGTGCAGTGCTTGGCAGCCATGTTGGATACTGTGGTCTTTCAGTAAATCCTTTATCTGCCTGTCATTGTTGTCAAATTCCAGTTCTTGTTTTGTCTTTTTAAAAAATAAACTTATAAAAGGGGTAAAATGGCTCTCGAGTTTCTATGTTCTGTAATAATCCATGAGTAGGTGTCAGACTTTCCACTGAAATCTGAAGCAGAAATATGTATAAATTGTGTCTATGTTTTAGTATTACGGTGCACGTTATTTGGAAGGCAAGGCATTTGGAAACTTCTGTGTAATCAATAGGAAAATTGTGCTGGGAGCATTGCCATTATGGGGTTAAAGCCCGGTGTCTGGGAGAAAGCCTCAGACTTCCTGATGCAATACGTGCAGTAACATTTCTATACGAAATGTGTGCAATACATAAGCTTAAAAAATGGAAAAGGATTCGCACACTTGAAATCCTTCTTTTTCGTTTTATTTTCTTTTCTTGAGCACAGAATAAATGACGTTTCGACCGTGTGGTCGTCTTCAGATTCAGACAATATAAGCTTAACACAAATTAATTAACAGCAGTTTTTACACCTAATGGAAAAGCATTTCACAAGTAGATACTGAGCCGACTTTTTTGAAAGGTGATAAGAGTGTGACCGTAACACTACAAGATATAAGCAGTTTTTGTAAAGAATACAAAATAAATAAAGAATAAATAATTTTATGTGTGGCTGGACGAATCGGACGCTTTTAACCAAAGCGACGTACAACATGGTAAAAACATTTAAAGGTTTTAAGAGCAATATAAAAAAGCACAATAAGTGCATCAATGAGTGCATCACCAAACATCAAAAGCGCTTTCTTCCCTAGATGTTTCCTTTATTTTCGAAGCACTTTGCCTCACGCGTAAGGCCTATAAGAGAACGATTTCAGTGTTTAACCAACTTATGATCTAAATTAAGAGACTCCAACATCTTGTCTGTGATCGCGAATAGGCTACGTCTGTCTCGAACATAGCCTATAGATTGTAAGGAATTATCGCACCGCAACAGTGATACCACCATCGATTGTTGATGTTGATTTGAATTAATCAAAATTATCCAATTACGTGGGCTTTCAACTAAACGACAGCAATTTTCAATCTCAATTGGCCAATAAGCCTCGCTTCAGGAAACATTCTGTGTAGCATGAATACGTCGACTCTGCGCTCTGTAGGCTAGTAGCTGCACGTCAGAAGCTGTTTGCTGTCGAAGAGGGATGCCGCTGAAGGTGTGTGTCTCGCCCTCCGTCATGCTGTCCGACGGACCAATGAAAATTGGCAGTGGTTACCTGAATTATAACGATTCTGAATTGGTCAGTGGGGACCATTACCATCCCATCATGTCATCTATTGACAGCTTTGAGAGAAACTCGCCTCTCAAGAGCTCTTCTAGTGAGCTTACGGATCATTCGCTTGTCTCTTTATCTGAGGTGAAGAACTCACCAGGGGATGAGAAAGGAAGCAAGCGGCCCACAGCGCAAGACGAGGTCCCTGAAGATAGCCCTGTAGATGGATCGAAAGCCGATAACTACCTCTCATCTCTGCTTTGCCACGCGCAGTCCCTCTCATCTTCTCCAGGTGTTATGTTTCCATACCCGGGCCATCATGGGCCAACTCACCCTGCGTTCTCAGCCCCCTACATATCACATCACCCAGTCATCACAAGTGGACCTTACGGACTTCTGAGTCCTCGACAAGGATACCCAACCGCTGGTTACTCTTATGCGCAACAGTACGGACATGGTGACCAAGATGGACAGTTATACCAGTTTTCGGTGACCCCAGATGGTCTGCTTTCAGGCAAGGCTCAGGTCTATTTGTGTAACAGGGCGCTGTGGCTGAAATTTCACAGACATCAAACGGAGATGATCATTACCAAACAAGGACGGTATGTACTTTGTAAATATAAAGTAATTAACAACATGTAGTAGGCTAGCATAGGCCTATAGTCTAGGCCTAATTGAAAATATGGCACACAAAACCAAATCCTAATGTATCTTTTTAATTATCCTTACGCTCTTTCTGTTTCCCCCCTTGGTTTATTGGTGAAGATAATCGTTTAATATGTTTGGTTATGCTTTAACACTGAAAACAACGGTACATATTTTGTTCTTAGGCGGATGTTCCCATTTTTAAGCTTTAATATCACTGGCCTTGATCCGACGGCGAAATACAATGTGTTCGTGGATGTCATCCTTGCGGATCCAAATCACTGGCGTTTTCAGGGAGGGAAATGGGTTCCATGTGGCAAAACGGACACAAACGTGACAGGTAAATTCAAGAAAGGTAATGTCTAATTTAAGACTGGGCGACATGCTCAAAATAAACAACACCAGCATGATTCCATAGGCTACACTTTTAAAACGAACGTGTTGCCCCTATCTGGACACATATGTCATTTTCAATACATTTGTGTTACAAAAAAAAAAAAAAAAAATTGTTGTCTCTAGATAGACTTTTTTTAAAAAAAAAATTTAAAAAAAGGGTCTCAACACATTGGTTTCGAGTGTATTTTTACCGCGAATGGACAATTATCAAGTGCAACACACGCGCGCTGACAAAAATAATGATTTATGTGACTTTAAAATGTAATTATTTTATTAATCTGACCAGCAAATAGGGTGCACATGCACTCGGATTCACCGAACACAGGTGCGCACTGGATGCGTCAGGAGATTTCTTTCGGGAAACTTAAGTTAACAAACAACAAAGGCAGCTCCAGCCCGGGACAGGTATCAAAACATGTTCATATCTTAAAGTGTTTGAAAATCATTTGGATTTATTTGTACCTTACATAGGACATTAAGCTGATTGCAGACTGTTACCCATAAGTGCCATAATTTGGTTTCTCTTTACCTATCTTGTTCCAGGCTGCTTTGCCATTGCAGGCAAAACGTGTTTCGATTTGAATGAAAGCGAATTTCACACCTCTGTTTAATGTATTTGATTCCAGATGGTGGTTGTACAGTCTTTACACAAGTACCAGCCCAGGCTACACGTCGTCGAGCTGAACGAGGATGGCACGGAAGACACAATCCAACAAGACAGAGCGCAAACATTTACCTTTCCCGAAACACAGTTCACCGCGGTCACAGCATACCAAAACACAGACGTAAGACAGATAATATCCGTGGTATTGTTTTGTTGGATAGTATTACTAGATAAATTCAGCATATGCACATCAATTTAGAGTGCTAATCATGTAGTTGACAGATTGAATTTCCCCTTTTTCAGATCACTCAGCTGAAAATTGACCACAATCCATTTGCAAAGGGATTTCGTGACAACTACGATACGTAAGTGAAGCCTATATTTTTAGTCGTAGGCCTATTGTGCCCATTTAACCCACTGTATGGTATTGGGCTACTACAATATTAATCAAATAATTAAATAAATTGGTATTGATTTTCGGTTGGTGTTGGAAGTTCCAGGCAATTTAAAACACTTTACAACAGACCTTTGTAGGCTATTTGTGTGTGTTAGGCTATGTGTGTGTGTGTGTGTGTGTGTGTGTGTGTACACTTTATTAAGCGTATGTCTATTATTTAAATGCTCATTCAATCGTAGACGTTTGGGACCATATTACCACATGTATCTTTCTACCAGAATATACTCCGGCCTGGACATTGATCGGCTAACCCCGCCTCCAGGTGATCCTTCGCGACCTCAGATTATACCCGGGACTCGGTATGCCATGGCCAGCCCTTTCCTCCCGGATCAGTTCAGTCCCTACGCCAAGGCTTCCTTTAACACTATGAATGGATCTGCCCATGCTCTTGACATTGACAGAACGTCTTCTCTAAGTAACTTGGTGCCGCAGCAACAGGTCGATGAGAATGGCACAACGTGTGCGCAGCGATGGTTCGTTGGACCCTCGGGTAACCGACTTGACTTTCCCACATCGGGATACGACACAGCTGCACGAACAGACTTCGCAGGTGCGCCATCATTTTTGTCCTACACGGCGGGAGTGAAGGCATTGTCACTGGCCAATGCCAGTGGTTCAAGTCACGCATTTGGCTATTACACCGATCCTAATGGTTGGTCCTCGCGTAGTCCACCGCCCAACGCCGCGAAATCTTCGTCTGCTCTATCATGCTGGACACATACCTCCACCGAGAACCGAATTGAAAAGTCAAGTTATTTGGGCAATAACGAGATTGGCGACGTGGAGAAGTCGCCCATGCAGGTGCGCGAGAATTCCAAACCCAAGGACAGGACGGAATCTAATTGGATAGAAACTTCAACCTCGGTTAAATCGACCTCCGGTGACTCTAGTATTTATGACCACAGCAAACGGAGGAGAGTATCTATGCGGGAATCTTTGGGGACTGAGGGGTTGTCCTCTTCAGAAACAGATTCTACCGCCACCACCCAGGAATGCAAAAAGGATGTAAATTACACATGTTTTTATCCACAGACTTAAAATTACGAGAAACCTCAGTGCCATCAGCCAATGTAAACATGTAAGAAAAGACCAAATGTAGGCTGTTTTATGTTTTGCTTTCACGATGAGATTCAGAAAGCCAAATAGCACAGATATAAGCCAATATAAACGGTCATCTCTACCACAGGATAGCCTTGCCTGCTGAACAGAACAAATCAAGGCAATTCGATAAAATATTCACGGGCCGCGGAAGTTTATGTCGAATTACGACTACTGAATGCTAGTTAATTGGGCTAATTATATGACAGATAATGGCAAAATATTTGAAGCCTAGGTGCTGGTTTCAATGTATGTTGGTTTGTTATTTGCTTGATAGGCTATCCAAGAACGCTATATGTCCTCGCTGTCTAAAGTTAGGCTATTCGTACAGAAGGTGGTTGTGTTCTTGTGGTGAAATAGACGCGTTGAATTACAGACTGCATCGGTAGGCCTAAAGTTAGAATTGCTGTCCATTTCTGTAGCCCCTTTTGTATTTTTTTTTTTCTAGGCTATCACCGAACTTGTTAAATTGTGTAAAGCGTAGGTGTACAGGATATACTGATATGTTGGCAAGGTGTCCTGTCAAGAAAATCATTTGACTGGGTAAGCGAAGAAAAAGGAACAGGGGGTTAATTATGTTCAGTTTGAACAGACAAACCAACCAGTCCTGCTACCAGACCTCCTACAAGTCACAGGAGTTCGCTGACAAAAGTTCACAGGATGTTTCGTTGGCAATTATTTTGGCTCAAACACTATTGATCTTAGCCTACTCTTGGGTCTGTGTTTAGTATAGGCCTAGCCTATACGCTGCTTTTGCGTTCATTCGTTATTCTGGGCTAGGCCTATTCTAAAGAAGTGAAATGGAAAAAAAGGTTCTATAGTCATTAGTTAGATGAACTTAATGCCATAAAGTATTCCCAGGATTACAAAGACAATGTTGCCTTGATTATTGGATAATGTGAAATGCAAAATGCAAAAAAGATTAATAAAAATCATTCTAACCGCGTTATTTGGCGAGGTCTGAGATATAGACCTGAAAGTAAGCCTACACACAACGTGATGCGCAGATGGAACTTGGACGACGTTTCCTCAGCAAACAGAAGTAGCTTCAGTACTTTTTGAGCCTGTTCACACAAGTCATTAAATGCGTCTTGGGCAAATCTGATTGCAAGTGATCAGCCAAGACGCATTTCGTTCACACCCGTATTCTAATATGCGTCTCAGCTGATCACTTGCATTCGGATTTACCTGTAGAATGTAACTTTAGAATTTAGAATGTTTATCTATTGGTCTATCATGTCATGGACGAAGACGCATAGGCCTAAGGACGGATTGAGCGTTCACACTACAGAACATAATGGATACAATGCGTCTTAAGTAGGGTTCAGACCAAAGCGTCCCGACGAGACGAGCTGCGACGTTCTAAAACCTTGCGACTGCGACTCAACGTGTTTAATGCTCTGCGACGGCTTGCGACTGCTTGCAATCAGATTTGCCCAAGACGCATTCTAATGACTAGTGCCTAAGGGCAACCCAGAGCGCAACTAGACTGGTCTCGTTGAAAATATATGACCGCGACCAAATTCACCGTTGCAGAAAGTCTGTCCAAATAACACTGTAAGAATGATATATATTGTCTTTATTGCATTTCGCATTTTACATTATCCATTGGTTTTGTAGCCTATAATAGGTGAAAATACGGCATAATTTAGCAAGTGACTAGACCTTAAAAAGTCATACTCTTCCATTTTCTTTAATTTCACTTCCAAAATAGAGTAATGAATGGACGCAAAAGGACTCTTGCCTAATATATAGGCTGGACTTGCATGAATACCCAGAGAGATAGACAACGTAACAATGACAGCACATTCACATTATGAGAAACAGCAATATTTTTGCTTGAAATTCACACAATAGCCTGTGTGTATTGTGCAGCTTAAATATTGTTGGTTAATTTGGTTATTTTTAAAAATATATATTGACAGTATAGTCATTTGTAACATGGGACTTGTATTTCTGAATTTATAACAGGTTTTAGAATGGCCAAACAAGGCTGATTTCCTCATCCTCATTGCATTTCATCATCACAAGATGGCGCCAAAGTATAGGCTAACTGTCACCAAGATGGCATTGTAACGCGAATATAAAATCTGATTTAAAATAGTTGTTGTGATATGTGTGAGTATACATTATTTCCTATCAATTTTATGATACAGAAAACAGACAAAACTTTCTCTTTGTAGGCTACTCTTAAAATGTTTAGCCCCATTTACACTATGAACAAGATATTCTGGGGATGTGCAGGCATAGTCAGCCTACAATAAATCAGTCTGTAATCTTTTTTTCCACATGGTATTCATGCATTGGTCTCCACTGTGAGAGGGTAACATCTCCCCAATAGACATGATATCTGTGATATGAGCGCCACGCGAAGCTATAGTAGTTTTGTATTCCAATCTTAGTGCGCCCTTTGTGCGTTTGAATATTGCATTCACATCAACGCAAGTTAATGGAAGGCGTGAAGCCCCTATGGTCTCCTGCGTTAGTAACCCGTCGTCAGTGTCAGTGCATGTAATGCGGTAAGAATGAGAAAATCGTCAGAGATGAGAGAGAATAATGAAAATCATGAGAGATGCACACTTTCGACTGGGTCAAGAAACCCAAAGACTTGTTCACCCAATGCCACTATCAGGCTGTGCTCTTGTGCGTAGATACACCGGCTTTCTGTATGATGATGCATACAGATCTGTGCCGTAAAAACCCTCTATCCATGGTTTGATGTGTAGCGTAGCCTAGAACCAGTATGGACTCACGTGCAGCACAGTCGCGTCATGAGACACAGATTGCATGCGAGTAGTAGCCTACGAGAGCGTGAGTGAAGGAAAGGGCGCTCTCCAACCGGAAAAAAATAACGGGGGCAAGCTCGAGGGGTAAGCTTAATTGTAAACGACATGCGATAGCACTGAAATAGGTTCATGTGAAGTACTAGGATACAGATAACCGTCCAATAACGCCTCCGGGAACTCGCAAGGAACAACGCCGACATACTGAAGACGCGAAAGCAGGAGAGATGGATGTAAAGGATCAAGGAGCTCAGATGGAGCCGCTTCTGCCGCCGGTAAGATCATGCTCGTCGCAGTTGATCGTCAGCTAACCCTCCCTTTATTAATTCATCTAAATTAAAAGGGTATCTGTGTTCATTTTCATACGGATTCGAGCGTCCGCACGAGAAAGCACGAGAAAACACTACATGGCTTATAATTAATGTTATTGTCCAGTGTCAAGAACAAAGAAAGGCAGCTTACATTATTCAGTTGGCTCCAATGAACCGTATCAACTGAAAAATATGGCATCTAGTGTTCGTCAGTGATATGTAGTCTTTTTTCGACTGTGCACTGCCCACACTAGGCTATACCAGCACAGTTAGTGTATAACAAGGCGTTGTTGTATTAACAGGAGGAAACATTCCGAACTGTATTGTTCAGGGACAGGAAAACACTATATGTTAGAGCCACCCTAAGGATTAGATAGCTTATGACATTGAGTGGTCAATCACCAGTTGCCTCGTTTCAATCTTCAGCAGGCAGCCCTCCCCCTCCCCCTCAAATCTGGTTATGCTGCATCCTTCCAGCTATGTCTCATTCCCGGTGTAATGCTCTGTTGTCACGACAGACTGTAGCCTACAGTATCCTATTTTTAAAAAGAGGGCTTTTCAGACACAGTGGGATTACAATCAAGCAGTAGGCCTACCTAAATGCGGTTCTCTCAAAAATATGCGTGCAAGTCATCTTTGCATCCACATGTTTAGGAATTCCCTTTGATGAGAGTGGGTTGCACCCATGTTGGTCCTGCCTTCATTTCTTAAAATCCAACTTCCTCTCTCCTTTGAGTGCTGGCGAGGGAAACAGGTGGTTCACTCTCCTTTTCAGTTATTCACTATCACTGCTTCTTTTACCATCTCCTGTGGGCAGATCAGAGGTCATGGATATTATGCATTATAACCAGATTATCTCATAATAGCAGACAATGCTGTTACTTGTAAATGACAATACCTTTTCATCCCTGAAAGCTTTTACAGTAAAAACTATGTACTTACAAGAACTTTCATCACTCCCTTACAACCATTGCTAAAAAGTTACCATATTGAGAGAGGTCAGAGATTTTAAAAAAAAAAAACAGTAGGTCTCATATTGTATAGGCAGACTGTAGGCATCCGTTAAGTGTGCAATTTGTTGATGAGGACCTCCAGGGAGAGAGCAGCCATTTTGTCCCAGTGTTGGCTCGCCTGCACCACTACAGTTTGGAAGGGGGAGCGGAAATTAATATTGTGCACCCCCCCCCCCCCCCCCCCCCCCCATGCACACACATCTTTGTTCACACCCTCATGCTAATGCAGTCTCTGAAAAGGTGATTGGGTATCTTTGTGAGGAGCAGTGTTACACTCTGATATTGACCTTGCCGTATACAGACAGTCTTATTTTGTGTGTCAGCATCATTTCAACATCATTGCGATGGGTACAGGTACTTTATGATAAGTCACTTTTAAAGGTGCTTTGTAAAATACTCATAGAAGCACAAACCCTGCGAAAGTGGTCATGTTTTGTCATGTGTTGTTGTTTTTCCCTTTCATCTCTCTCTCTTTTTCTCTCTCACACACTCACTCACTCACACACTCTCACACACTCTCTCTCTCTCTCACACACACACACACACACACACACACACACACACACTTTCTCTCTCTCTGTCTCAATCTGTCTTTGTCATCCACCCTCTGTCTTTTTGCATTATCTAAGTGAATAACTTTATTTTTAGCAAGTGGATATGACTGTAAACCCTAAACAGATGTGTGTGTAAAGTATGCTGGGGTTTGAGCCTGCAAACAGACTCAAAATCAGTGCTGACACTTTTCAACATCATGCCTTGTATTCTTAAGACTAAAAATACTTTTGTTTTTTTGTCATTTTGGGGGCTGACTGAGTTTCTGTCAGTAAAGGACTACCGACAGAGTATTTCACATAAGATACAGCATTTTATACACCATCTGTTGTATGCCATCAACATCGTATTGTATCGTGCATACAGGTATGTCTATCAATCAACTTTTCTGTTTGTCTAATCATTGCCCACAGGTAGTGATTTACTGTATCATCTCCAGTCCAGAGCTCCAGACTCCTGTCATTGTCATGTCAGCTTTAACCACTTCCTGAGCTGAAGGTTGTCTTCTCATTTGTGAACACTTTCAGCCTAGCCTGGCCTTGCCCACCCAGAATCTCCTTTCAGTGAGGAACACAACAGTACACTGACACAAAGGGTGAAGAGTCAATCAGCGATGAGAAAGGTTGACTCTACAGTTTTGAAATCGTGTTGTGGTTGTAAAAAGTGGTTGTAGTAAACGGTAGTAGCAATGTCTGCAAATATAAAAAAATATTGCAATCAGAAGAATATGTAAGTTTATGTACAGCAAAGGTAGGCCTACATAGACCACTTCTGAAATTCAAGGAAGGACCCTTCAAGGCTACTCTTTCAAGGAAGTTACGTCATTAAAGTACCGCTCCAATGTCAAGCATCTATCAAATTCTAAAGTACAAAATTCTTAATTTTACAGAATTTTCAAATTATGTCTTTGTGAATCCCGTGCTTGGAACACCCATAATCCTGTACACACATTTATGGAGGATTTAAAAAAACGGCTAAACAAGGCAGTTCACTATGTATTTAAATGTAAACATTGACTGTTTCATTTCAAATGTATTGTCACTGTGTAAAGTGAAGTAAGAGCTCAGGTCATTTTGAACTCTTTGAACTTTGACACCGCAATCGTGTGAAGAAGGCATTTAGCAGGGATATTTAAATCAGTTTCCTTGTGTGAATGATTGTGGTGCCAATAAATACGCTTTTATCTACAAGGTTTTACTTACTGGTTACTGGTCTGTAGTTTATTCTAGCAAACATGTCAAATACATATAATCAAATGTATTGAGGTGGAAGCATGACAGTGGTGCATTCATTATTTTTCAAAAAGTAGTGGACTAGAGGCATGGTTCTCAATAATGCACACCTGCAACTTCCTTCACACTTGCTAGTTTGTTCCATTCTGTGTTTTCTGAACGCTAGGAAGAAGCCTTGCCTTGTCTCTGAAAGGACAGAATCTTTTCAGAAAGTGAAATTGAGTAGTGAATCTGGAAACCAGGCTACTTCAGACATGAGTGGATCTGTTCCTAAACCCTCCTGAAGTCCTGGGGGTATTCCAAGTATGTGGTTAAGTACTAAACTTGGGTAAGTTAACGTTAAAGTGGTAAACCTCCTACAACAAAAGCCCTATGGCATTATTTCTGTGAGGAGAATGAAGGCCTCATGTCTTCTATTATTACCACTTACTCTGTGTTACTTTAGGTTTGTCACTTAACCATGCGCTTGGAATCCCCCCCTGGTTGCCTGCTTCATGCTGAGCACGGAGATCATATCGACTACCTTGCCAGTTGAGTATTGGTTGGATATTCCAGGATTAAGCTGTTGATTATTTTACCCATTCACAGCCTAGACTGATATTGAAATGGTTGAAGGACTCTGTGGAGGCCTGTAGTGTTAAGTGGACAGTATACACTTGGCCCTTTGGAAATTCAACTTGTACCCAATTTTAAAATGTGACAATACTAATGAAAACAAAAGGTGCAGAATATTAGCTGGATTGAATAGTATCTAGGGGTCCACCAAGCCAAACCAAGGAAAAATCAGTTTTTCGTAAATAACCTCCAAAAGTGTCAATGAAAGTTGAATATAAATGTGGCTATTGTGCATCTTTTGGTAACAGTCTGATATCTCTAGCTTCATTGGTTTCCAAAATATTGCATTTTCCCCTTCATTTTTAGTGTTCCTTTGTCCCAATATCTATAAAAAGCAAATGTGAAGGTAGTCCAGTCATAGTTTTATGAAAATCTTTTTATATATATATGGAACCAAAACTACAAAGATACATGTACACTTTATTGGCATATATTGCAAGTATTGGGTCACCTGCCTTGACTCGCATATGAACTTAAGTGACATCCCATTCTTAATCCATAGGGCTTAATATGACGTCGGTCCACTCTTTGCAGCTATAACAGCTTCTACTCTTTTGGGAAGGTATTCCACAAGGTTTAGGAGTGTGTTTGTGTTTATGGCAATTTTTAACCATTCTTCCAGAAGCACATTTGTAATGTCACACACTGATGTTGGACGAGGAGATTGGCGCAGTGTCCATTCTCATTCATCCCAAAGGTGTTCTATACGCTCTGTGCACAGTGCACACACTATTTCCGCATTTGGGGTCAAGATATCATGGCATTTCCGGTTGATATGGGAGCCGGTGTCATGGCTGAGTGTTTGAAGTTCACAAGATGCCTTTTGGAGTTAGCAAAGTGTACTGTCAATGATATGCGTTGTATCGTCAGAGCAACAACTACAACGCCACAGAGTAAACTTGAAAAAGGTTTCAAATTCTATGTGTCTTCCTACCTCTGTGACTATGAAGGTTAGTCAATGAGGCATCCTAGCTTACCTTGAGATAGCAGTGTAACATTAGTGATGTTACTTCTGTTTATGTTTGCTACGAACCAAACTGTCCTGGTTCAGTTTAACCATGTAACTAAAATGGCAATTATGTTAACGTGTTTGTATTTCTGGTGGCAGTATCAGGCAAAAATTGGGCTGGCGCGATAACAGTGAGGGCCTGCTGCTACAGATCTATGAAGAAATCAGAAACGCCACACCAGCTGACAGTAGGACTAGTTAAAAAGACACGGTCAAAGTTCATAGGAGAAGTAAATAACTAAAAGATTATAGAACCTATGAGGTGACTGCTAGCACTCTTCAGAACTGTTTCAGCGGCCCCCGGATGTATACAAATATCGTGACCTTTTTGGGCAATTGGGTTGTGGTCAGGATTCTATTGGGTTGTGGTCAGGACTCTGTGCTGTTCTTCCACTCCAAACTCTGTCACCCATGTCTTTGTGGACTTTTCTTTGTGCACACCATTCCTGACCTGTCGTGTGACAATGTGACGTGACGTCACAGGAAACACCGTAACCATTTATACTCGCGCGTGATGGTCTTTACACCATAGAAGAAGCAGTAGGTGCGTTTGACTTCTCGAAAATCTGTGCAGATCTGACTTGATGTGATGCATGCTGGGTTAAACACCGTGCATACTGGGACAGACGAAATGCAAACTGGTTAGAAATCATGTCCGACTTCTTGCAGACGCGGTGGGAGTTACCACCTTTTCAGCGACTGCACAGGCTGAAACCCACCCCAATGACGTCAGTTCAAAGTCGTGATAGGGCCGTTTGGAAGGAATCTCCCCATGACGAGTATGACAGGTGTCTCGTTCTGCCTCCTTACAAAAGACTCTAGAGCGGACCAAGATGGATCAGTCCATATATTACGAACAGCACTGTAGCCAACGTCTGGGATGACGCTGGAGCTTCTCCCTGTGATCCATCTTGCTCTGTTTTAGATTCTTTGCTCCTTACGTTAGAATGTGCTAAAATGAACAGAAATTGAAGGGATACCTTCTTATTTGTGATTTCTGGAACAGCGGTAGGCTAGCCTACTGAAAACGTGTGGATATTCTGCTATTTTATGCTGTTGGTTAAATATATACACACGAAAATCACTTGATATTTAATTAATGTGCTACAATGCAGGCCTGTTAACTGTATGACAACAGTGGTTTATTTAAACACATCATATAAATTTATTTCGTCAGTCATCATGCTCATTTTAATGAGTAAAAATGAAAGTTATACTATATTTAATCCAAAATCCCGCGATATCTCCCACGAGGTCTCCAGCGAGGTCTCCCGCGAGTGAATTCAGGCTCACGGCAGCTCAGCTGGACTGTCCGGGGTCAGCTGTGTGTGATATTCGCCACACCCGCTAGACTCTCAAGCTCACGTTGACGTATGAAGCCAGCCTAAGTCAGCCGCAGCTCATCGTGATCGAGCCTAATGTATCGTTCTCGGACAGGATTGCCCTTAATGGCAGTAGCAACTTGCTTCTGTCCATATTGACTTAAAGGAACACTCCACCGTTTTTCATATTAAACTACATTATTCCCTTAACTAAGACGAGTTGATTACATACCTCTCACGTTTCAATGCGTGCACTCAAAGGCTCTGGAGCGCGGTGTTACTTTGATAGCACTTAGCTAGGGTTGGGTATCGTTTGAATTTGAACGATTCCGATTCCGATTTCGATTCCTTGTTTCGATTCCGGTTCCTAACGATTCTCGATTCCGATTCTTGTAAGAGGCTGGGTCAAAAAAGTTTGGATATTTTAAATGAGCTAGCTAACCAACGGTCTGATCTTCTCCATCAATTTTCATTCTATTAACTTTTTACTTTTTATGAACTTTACTATAAATTTCTCACAGGGCTGTTTTCAACTACAATATAAATATCAAATCTATAAACTGTCGTCTTGTTGCCTCAGCTCGGTTATGCAAACACCTTCGTTGGTGTTTAGCGGCTTCTTCTTCCGGTTTGCGGACTGGGAATCGATACTAGGAATTGAAATTTAAACTTTTGAACGATTCCGGGAGAATTGGAAAGCTAGTCCCGGTTCCCATTGTCACGACTACCTAGCTCAGAGTAGCCATGACATGAAGGGAGACCACACCGTTTGAACAGTTAAATCAAATAATTTATTAAAGCATGAAATTATACGATTAAAGCATGATCTAAATCAAGACGAATGTCAAGTCAGTAAATGAGAAGCAACAAAAGGTTAATCAAATGTGCTGTGCAGATCAGTGAAGTGTAGACTATGTGTTCAGCAAAAGGCAAAAGGAGTATAATGGTGCTGCCACCACCACCAGAGCCAAGCAAAGCAGAGCAATGCAGCGCAGAGCAAAGCAGAGAGAGACCAGCAGGTCAGAGGTGTTTTTGAACAGTCCCGCCAATCAGCTGTTGTCTAGCACAGGTAGACCAACAAACAGACAGCTCCCCCTTCAGACCTGGGGGAGAGAGACTGCCCAAACTTACACTGTCATAAGGTGGAGTGAGCACACCCAGCATGGCAAAGCCGGGCGTGACATCACTCCCCCCACAAGACAGAGACCCACATGGGACTCTGTAAACCATATTCTAACCATTTAGACAATTTCCCATGATCAATATTAAGAAAATAAACAAACACCCAAAAATACAAAATGACTAGACCCATTACAATTTTAAACCAGTTACCCCAAAAGACCAATGTTAGACTAAGCCACCCTTCACCCACACTCAAAACAACCTCAGGAAGTGACCAAACTCAGCATCTCTAATCCGCACCCCCCACCACCACCTCCTCCTTCCCACCCAGCAGATCCTGGGCCCTGGATAGCACTTTAAGAATGGAAAGAGAGGAGACAGGAGAAAGGAAAGAGAGGAGACCAGAGAGAAAAGATCGACACCCCCTTAACGGTCATCAAGGATCTTCGAACAAAGCCTCCACCAGAACACTCAGACCTCTTAATGTGCCTATAAATTATAAGGCCACAGAAAGAGCCCAACCACTAGTTAATATTTCCAAGAGAAGTGAAAAGTGTCAGAATTCTTTGTCTTTCTGTGCCGCTTCTAACCTTTCGGTCAAGTTCTTTATCTAGCCTAATTTGAGCGAATTCATCATCCAGTTTCTTTTGTTTCATTTGCAGTTCGTGTTGCAATTTTAATAACTCAACTTGCTGCTCAAAAGTCAACTCAGACTTTGTCTGTGGGCCTACCTTCGGAGTGGGCTCACCATCAGGAACGGACTCACTATCGGAACCCGACGCTCCCTGAGAACCGCTCTCTGGCAACTTCTCGTCGGATAACACGTCGGCCTCAACCAAGCATGCATGAATGAACTCAACTAACTGACGCTTCTTAGTTCCCTTCGGCAATGTCAAATTAACTACATAGTGCTTGGCCACACTATGCAATTGTTTTACACTCAAACCCGCAAGCAAGGCCACCGAAGGAGTAGCAAAAACGCCTCTAGTGTACCCATATTGTTACCGCTTTAAAGACAAAATACCAATCAACCCACTAACAATATAACTGGCTAAACACACGAAAACCAGACATGTATCTAACGTCTTTCGGGTTATTAACAATCAAATATTATATTCCAACCATACTAACTAAACCGGGCAACGCGGAAAGCAGCTCACGTCGACAGGACAACAATGGAGTTTCCCCCTGAACATTTACCCCCCTACTATTATAACCTATCTTCCCACTAAGTCCAAGAACAAGGCTAATTTACTCACCAATACCGCTGGAATCGTACTGTCCCGACAAAATGCCAATCCAGCCGGTGCTCCACGGCGGTGCCCTCGTTCGGACTTAAGTGATCAGCAGCCTAACCCACAACGCTAATTGATTCTCGATTCTCGATACCCAACCCTACACTTAGCTAGCCCAGTTCATTCATTAGGATCCAAACAGAGATGAAGACCAAACACCTCCATGTTTTCCCTAAAAAACAGTTCCACAAATAGTCGACAGTATGGTGAGACAACATAAAACGTGGTGTATTTCTAAGTGGGTAAGAAGGATAACTATATTGTGTGACGGAGTAACACTTGGGAGTAGTACTTTTACTCGGCGCAGTAATATCATTACTCTTGCACTTTCAGTTTCACTTTGGAGTGAGGATAATACTGAGCTGAGTGCAAACTTCTATATTTCGCAAGATCCTGCCGGATCACCTCCGTCCAACCAGCGAACCGAGGGTGTTCCTAAGAGTGATTACATTTAAATTGCAAGCCTATTGTTATCCTTGATTCCAATGATTTCAAACTTCAGACAAGTGTCCACCAACCAGGAAATACGCGTCTGCAATTCAATTTCAATTGAATTTCTCTTACAGACGCTCTACAGAGTGTTTAACATTCAGACAGAGCCCATGAGTAACAGGGGTGAGGAAAAACTCCCTAGAATTTGGGATACATATAGGAAGAAACCTCAGACAGATCCATGACTCAAGGGCCCAACCCATCTGCCTAGGGTCAGCTACAGTACAGTAAGGTCATTTTTAGTGTCAGAAAGTTCAAATAGTCCAGTGTAGGGAATGAATTGTCCATTTAATTAGGATTATGAATTGTCTTAAGGAAAGCATTGAGTCGCTAGGATCAGAGAGGGTTAAAGCGGAGCGAGAGGCGCAAACGTTCGATCATTTCCACGTTCTGTCTTTACAAGGGGGAGGGGGGCTAAATCCCCCTTTAAGCAGACCTGCTAACATTCGAACTGAACTGCTTGCCAATCTGACAGAGATCGATATCCCACTATGACGTCTTTGCAACACGCCCCTTTAAGCAGACCGGAACTGTTAGAATTTTGCTTCCATAGAGATGCATTACGTTGCTCTATCTTGTCAATATTTAAGGATCTTTGCTAGGATGTATGGGCCAGGAATCCCGGCAAGGAGACAACAACAGGCGATGGTAGGGCAGTCATAGGGATGGGACTTCAGTTGTGATGAGGGCCAGGCACAGGGATGGCTGATGAATGGTAATGGTTTACCTCACAGGTGAGCTATGGGGGAAGAAAGAGCTATAGAGTGGGTTAGTTTGCCAATGGATCTAGGCCAGACTCTGCGAATAGAGAATGTGGTTGATGCCTGTAGAGGGACACCTGCTTTCTGATCTTGGCCTCAAGCTTCTCCTGCTTTGAACAATTTCATCAGTGCATGACATGCCTGCGTGAGGCTGAAATTTGTTGTGCGACAGAGGATTGACATCATTTTGACTTAACATTGTCGCTCGACAGGTTGGGAACGGCCAGTGTAAATGTGCCATTAGGATACTCCTCATACATGTTGGAGGGGATGTTTGCACTTCTTGCTATGCCATGAGCCCTGGCTGCACCCTGGCTGCATAAAAAATGAGTGTACACTATGCAGGTTTAGGTATTTAGGTATTTTTGGCAACTGTAGAGCTCCTTCTAGAGTCACAATATATTTTTTATTTTACTCTGCTGTTGTAAATAGCAAACTTATCGTGACGTATCCCCCCTGTACACAATGTCAATGCTTTTGTTGTGAAGGTGAAGGATTAACAACTTCTGCAAAAAAAATATCTCCAAAGCGCTTTATCTACTGACAAGGTAATGTTTCATGATTCTCGTAAGATTTTCCGGGGCGACTCGCTATGTCTATGCTGTATAGCTATGCTAGGTGAACTATTCGCCTATTACAAGTCTGTTTACCATCAAATTGGCTTCATAAAGGTGAAAGTCTTGCATAGTGTACCTTGAACCGTAGTTTATTAAACATCACTTGATCATGAATCAGAATCATATTGTGATTTAATAACTCGGAAGAAGGAAGAAAATATATACCTCTTAGCTGAAGAATTTTGGCAAATTCAATGATAAACCTTGGTTAATCGTTGGGAAATATTGTTGTAAATAAAATAAAATGGATTATAGCAGCTCTGAATTTGAATGTGTGTAACCTGCGTTGTGTGGAACCACCGTGGGACCACGAGGAGGAGGAGTGAGGTTTACTAACGTTCGACACGCACAGATAACTAGCTGGCATCCGTTACAGACACCAGGACATGATAGCTTCCCATTGAATCAATCAGTTAATTTAATGGTGTTCCACATGCCCCTGTGCATGCAACAGTTTGTCCAGTCTTATCTACCTAACGCACTCTGTGCAAATTAAATCCAACAACATTAATGCATGAGTTATAAACAGGTCCCCATTGATGTGCAGTCAAGGCTGCTTTCTTCCCCCATGCAGCTAAGGCCCTACGTGTTGTGTGGCGTGACAATGGCTGTGATGGTAGCCGGTGGTGCTGATGGTGGTGCTGGAGAGTCATTGGAAAACAGTGATGGGCTGAGACTCCTCCTCCTGCTGTAGCTTGTCTCAGTGTCATTATTCTGTCACTTTGGCCTTGGCCAGTTAGACACCATCGTAACTCAGCCACTGTGCAGCAGTGGTGTTGTGTGTGTTCCTCTTGCCGCTTAGCTGTGTGTGAGAGAGAGAGGGGGGGGAATTCAAGGAGTTTAATGAATAGAATATATACTTTTTTGATCCCGTGAGGGAAATTCAGTTCTCTGCATTTAACCCAATTTAACCGAATTAGTGAACACACAGCACACAGTGAACACACAGTGAGGTGAATCACACAACCCAGAGCAGTGAGCTGCCTGCCCAACCAGCGGCACTGCAGTGAGCAGTGAGGGGTCAGGTGCCTTGCTCAAGGGCACTTCAGCCGTGGTGGACTGGTGGGGATCGAACCAGCAACCCTCGGTTACAAGCCCGAAGCCCTAACCAGTACACCACGGCTGCCCCCAATGGTATCCATGTGCTCATGTGTGTCCATAAAATTAGAAAATTTGAATAGGTGATTTTTCGGAGAGATGGAGTTGAAGGGATATGTTAGCATTTGTATCTGTGGGTGGATATCAAATGTGGTGTAAAGGTCTGAGTGTGTGTGCCTGCCACATGTTTGATTTGATATGCTGGCTAATGACTCACTGGTGTCTTTTAGAAGAGTTTTTTGTTTATTTTGGGGGCACGGGGCGAGTGTGACTCATCCTGCAGTTATGAAAGCCAGGTTCATTACTAAATGCTGAGTATTACTAAATGACAGAAGTCTACTGTACTGTATGCTTATGGAACAATACTCCTGTTGAGGGTGAACAGAATTTCAGTACCATGGACAGGTCCCTCATCCATGTATAGATGTGTGATGGATTGTGGGTGACATTTGATTGTGCCAATGTTGTGCTCTTTACAGGTTCACAGTCCAGGGAGTGAGAGTGAAGCGGTGAGTTTCTTGCCACGCACTCTCAGCTTTGGCATGCTGGCACAGACATGCTGTGTGTGAGAAACATGTGCGCTGCTGAAAGGCTTTGGCCTGCTTTCCGCTTGTGTGCGTTGCATGCTGTATTTACATGCTTTCATCTCTTTATCTCACCAGTCCATGCTGTGCTGATGTGTGCCCCATCAAATTCTGTCCTGCGTATGTGGAGCTATCAGCCATAGAGTGAAATGCATTCAGCACAGAGGGGTGTGTGTGTGTGTGTGTGTGTGTGTGTGTGTGTGTGTGTGTGTGTGTGTGTGTGTGTGTGTGTGTGTGTGTTTGTGCGCACCACCGAGTTGACCTTGAGAAGGGTGTTTGTATACAGTACATGTATATGTGTGCTTGGAGCTGTGCATGTGGAGAACAGGCTCCCCCTCATGGCGTAGTGCTTTCATGAGCTTGTGTGGGGCTGATGACTACACCTGGCACCAGCTCCATGGCCATAGGCACCAATTGGACAACTCTGAGCACAAAGCACAGCTGCGCTTGCAGTGTGTGTGTATGTATCTGTGTGTGTGTGTGTGTGTTTGGGGAGGGGGGGGGGGGGGGGGTTGGGGTGATGTGGATTGTCAGATTTGCTGAAAATATTCTGTGAGAGGGTCTGTGCTGAGGAGGCGAGGAGATAGATGGGGTTAGGGTTATAACCATGTCTTCACTTCTAGAGTTCTGTGTATGTGCACATGTGTGTGTGTGTGTGTGTGTGTGTGTGTGTGTGTGTGTGTGTGTGTGTGTGTGTGTGTGTGTGTGTGTGTGCTTATGCTAGTGTGTGTTTGTGTGCTTATGCTGGTCAGTGTGACATTGGGCTGGTTCCAGACAGGACAGACAGTGTCTCTGTGGGCTGTTGGGCCCCTCTGGGCCACCATGTTCAGGGATCTGAAGGAATCCTTCAGAAGAGGAAACACACACACACACACACACACACACACACACACACACACACACACACACACACACACACACACACACACACATTTGCACACTTATTCACATAGCTCTTCTCTACAGCACAACTCACTGTTATGGTTACATTCCAGGTGGATGCTGTCAAGGGATGTATAAGCACAGTGGTTGATGTGATCACAGTATATTGTATAACTACTATGACTACTACTTTTTTTGCTTATTGCTAAACCAACTCTCAAATATCGTATGTGTCGACAATTAGATGTCTAATAATAATAATAATAATACATTTGATTTGGGGCGCCTTTTCGTGGCACTCGATGACACCTTACAACAACAAAAGCGACAACAAAAAAAGTTAAATAAAAATACTAAATCACTAAAAACAAATCTGCAATACTAAGTAATGAGAGAGGCGAGGGTGGGGGGGGGGGGGGGGGGGGGCATAGAGAGCATAGGAGTAGGCCTGTTTAAAAAGGTGGGTTTGAATCAATGTTCCTGATGCTGGGGGGGAAGGAATTCCAGAGACAGTTCCAGAGGGCAGAGCGGGAAGGGGTGTTGATGTGAAGGAGGTCAGAGAGGTATGGGGGAGAGAGGTTATGAGTGGCCTTGAAGGTGTGGAGCAGAATTTTGATGTCCAGGCAGAATTTGACCAGAAGCCAGTGAAGCTGGTGCAGAACAGGTGTGATGTGATTGATGGATGGGAATGGGATTCTTGCGATGATGCGGGTGGTAGAATTCTGAACAAATTGGATGAACTTGTGGGGAAGAGCAAAGAGAAGGGAGTTGCAATAGTCCAGACAGGATGTGACCAGGGTGTGGACCAGGATGGCAGTGGGGCTGGGAGTAAGGGATGGACAGAGATGGTTGATGTTGCCGAGGTGGTAATAGACTGACTGAGTAATGTTGTTGATGTAGATTTGGAATGAGAGAGTACTGTCAAGGACGACACCCTGGCTCAACCTGTAGGGAGGGGCAAATAGAGGAGTTATTGATGGGGATGGTGAAAGAGTGAGAGAGGATTTGTAACCACTGAAGAGAACCTCGGTTTTATCACTGTTGAATTTCAGGAAATTGGAAGAGAACCAGGTTTTGATTTCTTGTAAACAGTCACAGAGGGAGGAGGGTGAAAAGGTGGAGGTGGGTTTGGAAGAAAGGTATAGCTGGGTGTCGTCCGCATAACAGTGTAACTGGATGTTGAATTTATGGAAGAGAGATAAGATTTAAACCAGTCCAGGGGTGTGTCGGAGATGCTATGCTAATCTGTCAAGGAGGGTGGTGTTGGAGATGGTGTTGAAGGCCATACTCAGATCGGGGAGGATGAGGATGGATAATAGTCTGCAGTCAGCTGCCATCAGGAGGTCATTTGTGATGTTGAGGAGGGCTGTTTCTGTGCTATGACATGGATGGAATCCAGACTGGAATTGTTCGTAAAGGTTATTATAATCACTTTGTGTGTGTGCCTATGAAGCCACTGCTTTTTCCAGAATCTTGGAGAGAAATGTTAGGTTAGAGATCGGTCGTAGGTTGTTGAATTCATTGGGATCTGAACTAGGTTTCTTGGGTATATACAGTATGTAACAACAGCAGATTTAAGAGTGGATGGGACAGAACCAGAGGTGAGGGAGGAGTGAATGATGGCAGTTATCAGGGATAACAAGGTGGGGAGACAGGCAGTGACTAAGGAAGTAGGCAGGGGGTAAAGCTGACATGTAGATGTTGGGAATGGGAATTGCAGTGATCTGAGGAGTAAAACTGTGGAGGAAGTAAGGTCGGGGTCATAGTGTGTTTTTGAGCACTGAGAACCGGGCTCAAGTATTCCCATCACCAGCGCTTATTAGACCTGCATGATTTGTGATTTAACTGAGGAGAGGGAGTCTTTGTAGAGACGTGGGTGTGGTACATT
The DNA here is from genome assembly GCF_963854185.1 of Sardina pilchardus. NCBI lineage: Eukaryota > Metazoa > Chordata > Actinopteri > Clupeiformes > Clupeidae > Sardina > Sardina pilchardus. The sequence continues at coordinate 29,590,492 of NC_085016.1, read as the reverse complement.
TGTTTGTGAACAGAGAATATTTATTTTGATCTCTGCCGTGCTTGTGCTTTGTAGCAGGATCAAGCCATATAAAATTAAGTTAAAAATGTCAATCCTGTTTTTATTCTAATTGTGTATAAATGAACACAGTTTGCAGTTAAAGAGGAAATCCAGTGTTAAATGGGTTTTAGATAATTATGTTATGTAACACTCCCACTAAGCAGACTATTTAAGTCAAATGTATGGCAACCTACTGACAGGCCTAAGCAATACACACATACACAGGGAGGCACTTACATGGGATGCACCAGGCAGGATATGTCTAAGGGCCTTCTCACCTAGGGTGTCTAAAAGGCCTGGGATAGCCTATGGAAATGGCTATTATAAAATGCTGTATTATTACACCTCCCTTGATCTTTTATAAACAGTGTGAGCCCCCACTTTGAGTTAACCTCAAAGAATATATCTCTGAATACTGAAGGTCAGACATTAAATAATTATCACTAGCTTATTAACTGAATGGTAGATGACACCATACATCACTCAAAAACACCCCATTAACGTTTTACCTGTAAATGTTAGCATACGGCCCCAAAAGCCAAATGAGCACAATCAAGTGAACACCCACAGACAGAGGTTATATTAAATGCCAATGATGACATTTATTTTGCCCAACACTCAAATAACTGTCACTGTAATCTCACATACACATGACATAACAGTAAAAAGAAAAATAAACACCCGGGTGTAAACACATGAACAGAAAGTCTGGGGTACCCATTCGTTGGCGCGCGTGTTGGAGCTCGTAGCAAACGAAAGGTTCTCCTACTCACGTAGCCGTTGATAAGGGACAGTAATCCAGGTAGCGCCAGTAGGAAAAGCTAGCATTAGCCTGCCCAAAACGCCGCCTCCTCCTCACCAACAACTCCAAACGAATGAAGGTCTGGACGATGTCCCTCCCCGTCGTCTCTCCTTCAATCCAGTCTACTTAACTGAAATCCACTCCCTCGCGATGGTGTGCGATCCAGGTAGCAGCTAGTAGCAGTGTGAAACGTTAGCATACAGCTAACTGCTAGCGGAGAAGCTGAATGTCCATAGCTGACGTTAGCTGCTACTTAAACTCCCGTGTAAAATAAAACCCTATCCTCTTTAAACGAGGAAAACGTCCAAAGACACTTTCAAAGTAACTTTTAGTCAAACGAAGACCTATATACAATATCTACACAATCATTAATATCAAAAAGCTTCCTACATATCTAAACTCATTTATAACTCTCACTATATACTATTCCCGTCTCTTCAGAACTGCAGGCTCTAACGTCTCTCTCTAGAACTCTACCGTAGCTCGTGAACCCATACACAAGATATCCCCCGTCAAAGTAAAAGTCCCCATTGAAATATTTGTGACCATGTTAATGTATCATACACAGCACATAGAAGGAAATTACTGTTAAGTATTACACAGCACATAAAGGTAAATCACTGGTAAGTATTACATATTAAATATCTATTCTTAATGTATCTAATGTATATATTCTTAACACTGTATTAACTGTAACACTACAAGTAAAACCATACAGGGGTGCTACACTCTCCCCCCACTAAAACCGGCATGTCCTCATGACGAATGCAAAAAGAGAAAGAACCTACAATTATATATCCGGTAAATGACCAAACTTTTCCCTAGACACTTTTTCCTCCACCCACCCATTTAAATAGTGTACTAATATACCTTACTGTGGGCCTTAAGGTCATTTCTACTGAACTACCCTGTAATGGTGTGGAAGAGTGTGAGGTTGGCTGCCCTGGCGAATCATAGGTCAGTCTTTCAGGGGCCTTTCTCGCTCTCTGTGGACGTGTCATTCCATCTGACTGTGGTGTCACCTCTGTGGTGTATGGTCGCCGTTGTGTCTCATGCTCCTGTTCCTCATCCTCTAGGGCTTCCATCTCTGTCTCTGGCCGGATGTCATCCAAACTTTCATGTTCCAGAAGAGTGTTCTCAGACTGCGAGTTTCGGCAGGGGTCGCCAGGTAAAGTATCGAGGTCATGGAACGCTGCAGACCAATCTGGGTCAAGGTCTAGACCAAAAGGCTCTGCATGAACACCTGAGTCTTCAATTTGCATCCACACTGGAGGTGATTGCTGATAGGTGTACGCACCCACTTTGTCATCCTCTGAGTCAGAGTCAGACATCTTGTCCTCACTGTCTACAATGGCCTCCTCCACAGCCTCAGGAACTGGCGCTCTCTTCTCTTTCAGCCTCCTGCTGGATCTCCTTCTGTGTTTAGAAACCTCGGGGGTACCCTCTGGTCTCAGTCTGACTTCCTGTCCAAGCGGCAACAGCAGGTTCCGATGCAAAATCTTTTCAGGACCAACTCCATTCTCTGGCCTCAACTTGAACACAGGTAGACCAGGCATCTGACTGTGTACAATGTAAGGGATTGAACTCCAGCGATCTGCAATCTTATGCTTTCCTTGAAGGCCAACGTTCTGTATCAGAACCGTATCACCAGGAGCAAGTGGACAGTATCGGACCCTCTGATCATACCGCTGCTTGTTTCCCTCGTTCCTTTTCCCAGCCATGCTTTCAGCTAACTGGTAAGCAGCTTGAAGGTCTCGCTTCATGTTGGCAACATACCTCGGGTATGACTTTGCGGAAGAGCTGTCACTGGACACACCAAAGCATACATCAACGGGCAGCCGAGCTTCACGTCCAAACATCAAAAAGTACGGACTATAGCCAGTAGAGTCGTTCTTTGAACAGTTGTATGCATGGACGAGGTAACTGATGTGCTGGCTCCATTTTCTCTTCTCTACAGGGTCCAGAGTGCCAAGCATGTTGAGCAAAGTCCTATTGAATCGTTCAGGCTGTGCATCGCCCTGGGGGTGGTATGGGGTGGTTCTGGATTTTCTCACTCCAAGCATGCCAAGAAGTTCATGAATGAGACGACTCTCAAAGTCTCTTCCCTGATCCGAGTGTACTCTTTTAGGCAAACCATAGTGGATGAAGTACTTTTCCCACAGCACTTTGGCTACAGTAGCTGACGTCTGGTCTTTGGTGGGAAAGGCTTGTGCATAGCGGGTGTAATGATCTGTAACTATCAACACATTGCTGACGTTCTTGGAATCTGGCTCGAGGGACAGAAAGTCTATGCAGATGAGATCCATGGGTCCATCACTGTTAAGATGTGACATTTCAGCAGCTCTCGTTGGAAGTGTCTTTCGCTGGATACACCTGGCACAGCTCTTGCAGTATCTTTCAATCTCTGCTTTCATGCACGGCCAATAGAACCTCTCTCGTACAAGCCCATAGGTCTTGTCAAACCCTAGGTGTCCAGAATGATCATGCAATGACTGTAGCACAATCACTCGGAACTCCTGTGGGAGCAGCAGCTGGTGACGCAATGGCTTGTTTGGCGGCTTAGTGACTCTGTAGAGGACTGAATCTTTCAACTTTAGCTTTTCCCACTCCTTCAGTATCAACGAGACATCCTTGTGTTTCTTCCTGTCTGCACTACTCACATCTTTTTGAACAACGGCCCTCAAAACTTCCCCAATGCATGGGTCTGTGCGCTGTGACTGAGCTAGGTCAGCTGAACTCAACTTGGGCAGGTGATGGGTGCATACAGTTGTTGCGTTGCAATAAGCTGTGGGTAAAGCTTGTTCGGATGCCCCGAGCAGGTCAATGGCTCTGTGTGGTTGTGAGTATTTCTGACCGCAGACATAGGACACTTGACACATGGCTTTGACACTGCCAGAGGGAATGATCTCCCACTCGTCTTCAAGAGGACCCATCAAATGAGGACGGCGTGACAAGGCATCGGCATCTATGTTCTGCTTACCCGGCCGGTACTTCAAACTGAAGTCGTATGTTGAGAGAGCAGCAAGCCAGCGATGTCCCGCAGCATCTAATTTAGCTGTAGTGAGGATGTATGTTAGCGGATTATTATCTGTATGAACTTCAAACTTCACTCCATAAAGATAATCATGCAGCTTCTCTGTGACAGTCCACTTTAGAGCCAAGAACTCCAGCTTGTGTGTGGGGTAATTTCTTTCAGATGGAGAGAGACTCCTGCTGACATAAGCGACGGGACGCAGACCACCTCCTTGATCTTGATACAGCACACCTCCCAAACCCTCTCGGCTAGCATCAACATGAAGAGTGTAGGGCAGCTGTGGGTCGGCGAAGGCCAGGGTAGGTGCTTCAGTGAGGCTTTGCTTGAGCATCTCAAATGCAGTTTCACAGGCGTCATTCCACCTAGGACCGAACGCTTCAGAGGAATGGAACAGCTGCTGTGGCTCCTCATCCACCTTGGACCTGTGAGCATTTGTATCTTCTCTAGACTTTTGCACCGACTTGCCTTTAGTGATACAGCCTTTCAACAGCTGGTTGAGTGGGTAACTGACTCGGGAGTAGTCTTTCACAAAGCGTCGGTAATAGCCACTAAAGCCTAGGAAAGAGCGGAGAGCAGAGATATTCTTTGGACGTGGCCAGGACTTCACAGCATCCACTTTAGAGGGGTCCGTAGCAATGCCATCTCTTGACACAATGTGTCCCAAGTAGTTCACTGAAGTGCAACAGAACTGACATTTATCCGAAGACAACTTTAGTCCTTCTTCTTTCAGCCTGTCCAATACTTTCAGCAATCGCTGCTCATGTTCTTCAAGCGTCTTCCCAAAGATAATGAGGTCATCTAAATAAACAAGCACTTCCAACAGGTTCATGTCTCCGACTGTTCTCTCCATTGTACGCTGGAATGTGGCTGGTGCACCGGATATTCCCTGGGGCATCCTTTCAAACTGGTAAAATCCAGCTGGACAGATGAAGGCAGTCTTTTCTTTGTCAGCTTTGTCCAGGGGTATTTGATAATATCCGCTTCTCAGGTCAAGCACGCTGAACCACTGGCTACCACTCAGACAGGCAAGAGCATCTTCAATACGTGGCACTGTGTACTGGTCAGGAACTGTTCTTCTGTTCAAAGTCCTGTAATCCACACACATACGAATTGCACCATTTTTCTTGCGCACCACCACTATAGGTGAGGCATAGGGGCTTCTTGATTCTGAGATGATGCCAGCTTCGAGGAGTTTGCTAAGATGTTTTCTCACATCTGCCACATCACCTGGAGGTAGACGTCTGGAGCGCTCCCGAAATGGCTTGTCATCAGTCACTCGTATGGTGTGCTCTGTGTTCTTTGCTCGTCCAACATCAAACTCGCTGCGAGAGAAAACGTCTTTTCTTTCCATCATTTTTCCACATAGCCGTTCCTTCCACTTTAGGGGGACTGCAGAGTCACCAAAGTTGAATGCAGATGGTGTCAGCTCACCCAGGTCATTGTGGTGTTCCTTTATAGGGTCTTTGTCCACAATATCTACTGGAAACAGGTGTGCAATGGGCATTCCACGTTTCAGTGTTACTGGACGAGTAGAGATGTTCCTCACAACAATTGTGATGCGACGACTTTGGGCATCTTCAGCCTTCTTGAGGGTGGGCATCACAATGATCTCATCAGAAAATGGCCCCTCTTCAGAATGCTCAACTAGGACTGTCTGAGTTGACAGGTGACCAGGGAATTTCGGGATGCCAGTAACTGTCACAGTTCCCCCTGGGGGTACAGTCTTTGCCTTAACTCCAGCGAGCCAAACTGTGCCTCTTTCCGTCTCAGCAACCTCATCAGGCGATTCTTCAAATCTCCTATAGGCCTCTTTAATCTCAGGATGTACAGTCATGGTGATCAAGAAATTCTCTCCTCCTTTGAGTTTACAGGAATTAAACAGTTTTCTCACCACAGAGGTGTTTGTCCCTACGATGATGGCAGCTTCCCCTTTGAAAGTGGGGTCCGGACACACAAGCACAAGTGTTTCTACTGTCTCAGCTACTCCAACTACGTCGCTATTAAACTCAAGCTTCAGGCACAGATAGCCATCATAGGGATATTCTTCAGCACTGAGTCCCCATATCTCCAAACAATCAATCGGAATCAATGGCATGTGTTTCAAATACTTGTTATAAAATGAGCGATAAAGTAGGGTAACTTGAGACCCACTGTCAAGTAAAGCTTTTGCATAAATGTCTTCAATTTGTACTGAGACAACAGAGCTAGGCCCAATAAGGCCTGCTGGGAGTGCAGCTTCATGTCTTTTCAGTGGTTCACACTTTGTGGAACGTGCCATCGCCGGGACGCCAGTCCGTTCCTTTACTGGGCCCCTGGAGAGTTTCCCGCCGGCCGCTTCAGCTTTATGAGGCGCTGGTTGACTTTCTTGAGGTTCTCAGAGTTCTGGCACTCTCGCTGGAAATGGCCATCTTCCCCACATCTGTAGCAGAAAACATCAGCTCTGTACGGCTTGTCCTGTCGCTCTCCATGTGCTCTGGTAAACGACCTTCCCTCTGACTTCTGGCTGAAACTCTGTGGTGGAGTCTGTGCAGCTACTGAGGGCGAGGAAACAGCAAAAGAGAGCAGGCGAGTTACCTCAGTCTTCAGCTCTTCCACCTCTTTAGTCAGACTCTCTATAGAAGGACCTTTTTCTGTAGCAACAGACACAGGGCTGGGCTCACGCCAAGGAGATACAGCAGAGACAGTGGCATATTCAACAGGCCCAACCATGGCAGATGCAGCAACAAGAGGAGCAGCAGGCCTCTCCAGAATCATAGCCTCTTCTTCTCTCACATCACAGAGCAGTTCAGTGAAGCTGGGGGCAGATCTAAGCTTGTAGGTCAATCTGATGCGGAGGGCAACCAGGTCATGAGACAATGCACCTCTTGCAACCTGCTCAATCCGGGTCTTATCCAGGTCAGTCAGGCTCACTCCACCTTTACGAAGCACTGAGTGAAGCAGTTTGTCCAGTCTGAGCACATATGCAGAGAGTTTCTCACCTTCAAGTTGGAATGTGTTACGGAACTTAAACATGAGGTCCGTGGCATTCTCTGTGGTTCCAAAAGCTGTTTCAAGGGCTCTTAAGTAATCATTTGCCATTGCATTGGGGTTTCTCACTCTCAGGCATCTGACAATATCTGCTGCTGGCCCTTTAAGACACTCAGCTATTCTCTGCTTCTTCAGTGAATCTGGACACTTCCACTCGTCAAGCATGTGAGTTGTCTGTTCTGCCCATGCATCATACTCCTCTTCTCCAGGAGGAGTCGGCTTCACACCAGAAAATAAACGAAGTTTGCGGTAGGCTGTATTTTCTACTGGTGCAGTCTGACATTTATCAACCAGAGCAGAGATAGCATTGACAAGCTGGGTGTTCAGGTCTAACGGTGCGGAGGGGGGTGTAACTGGGTTGCACAGGTCTTGCATGTCAGCAAGAGTCTTCCCCTCATGGGCCAGGAATGCCTGCAACTTAGCCTTGAAAACGTCCTGATCTCGAGGTAATTTCAATGGCGGAGCTTCAACAGCAATACTGACCAACCAGGGAGCCACCTCACCTCCAACACCTACCTGCTCAGGCATTTTGGCTGTATTGATATCCTGTGATATCTCAACAAGAATTAACTGGCTTGTTCCACAGCGTGCTAGACAACGGCCTCTAACTTTGGACCTACCAAAAACTCCAGCATTGTCTAGGATACTGTATACCATCTCATCTGTAACATCTACAGGCACATTACTAAGCACAATGGCATTTTTAAGGGCAACACCCCTCTCTTCACACCAGCTTATTATCTGATCTGCCTCCATGTTGCAATAACTTCTCAAAAATATATAATTATATACCACCCACAATAGCACATATAGCCTAAAGACAAGAAAGGCTCACCAACATACAGTATTACAATTTCAGTTTACACAATAAGCTAAAGCATAAAATGTCATATTACCACTTCAGAAAAGACAGAGAAAAAAAAACCAACAACATTTGAAACAGATCCCGGACGAGCCCCCACGTGTAACACTCCCACTAAGCAGACTATTTAAGTCAAATGTATGGCAACCTACTGACAGGCCTAAGCAATACACACATACACAGGGAGGCACTTACATGGGATGCACCAGGCAGGATATGTCTAAGGGCCTTCTCACCTAGGGTGTCTAAAAGGCCTGGGATAGCCTATGGAAATGGCTATTATAAAATGCTGTATTATTACACCTCCCTTGATCTTTTATAAACAGTGTGAGCCCCCACTTTGAGTTAACCTCAAAGAATATATCTCTGAATACTGAAGGTCAGACATTAAATAATTATCACTAGCTTATTAACTGAATGGTAGATGACACCATACATCACTCAAAAACACCCCATTAACGTTTTACCTGTAAATGTTAGCATACGGCCCCAAAAGCCAAATGAGCACAATCAAGTGAACACCCACAGACAGAGGTTATATTAAATGCCAATGATGACATTTATTTTGCCCAACACTCAAATAACTGTCACTGTAATCTCACATACACATGACATAACAGTAAAAAGAAAAATAAACACCCGGGTGTAAACACATGAACAGAAAGTCTGGGGTACCCATTCGTTGGCGCGCGTGTTGGAGCTCGTAGCAAACGAAAGGTTCTCCTACTCACGTAGCCGTTGATAAGGGACAGTAATCCAGGTAGCGCCAGTAGGAAAAGCTAGCATTAGCCTGCCCAAAACGCCGCCTCCTCCTCACCAACAACTCCAAACGAATGAAGGTCTGGACGATGTCCCTCCCCGTCGTCTCTCCTTCAATCCAGTCTACTTAACTGAAATCCACTCCCTCGCGATGGTGTGCGATCCAGGTAGCAGCTAGTAGCAGTGTGAAACGTTAGCATACAGCTAACTGCTAGCGGAGAAGCTGAATGTCCATAGCTGACGTTAGCTGCTACTTAAACTCCCGTGTAAAATAAAACCCTATCCTCTTTAAACGAGGAAAACGTCCAAAGACACTTTCAAAGTAACTTTTAGTCAAACGAAGACCTATATACAATATCTACACAATCATTAATATCAAAAAGCTTCCTACATATCTAAACTCATTTATAACTCTCACTATATACTATTCCCGTCTCTTCAGAACTGCAGGCTCTAACGTCTCTCTCTAGAACTCTACCGTAGCTCGTGAACCCATACACAAGATATCCCCCGTCAAAGTAAAAGTCCCCATTGAAATATTTGTGACCATGTTAATGTATCATACACAGCACATAGAAGGAAATTACTGTTAAGTATTACACAGCACATAAAGGTAAATCACTGGTAAGTATTACATATTAAATATCTATTCTTAATGTATCTAATGTATATATTCTTAACACTGTATTAACTGTAACACTACAAGTAAAACCATACAGGGGTGCTACACTTATGTATGACCATAAGTTAGAGTAATGAATGAGGGGTTGGCTACTGTAAGTCAAAACTGGCTAAGTTCGGAATGCATTGGGTCTGGATCACCCCTTGTCCATGACGCTAGCTAGGTCATATTTATCTAAAACCCATTTAAAACTGGATTTCCCCTTTTAAGCTATAGAATATACAGTATGAGGCAATAATAATTACAGTAATGTAATGTAAATTATTGTGGTAAAATTATTCACTACACTAATGTTAAAGTAATTCCAGTTTGTGTATCAGTCTGGTGTGAATCAATTAAAGCAACATTAGCAATATTGGATATCTTTCTCTCACAAACATGTAAAAAATGCTTGTGTCTGAAAAAAGTTTCATTATATAATAAATCGGTGGCAGACCCATATAACATAATATGCACTTACCACATCTGAACCCATTTGAATTAGGCTTTACTCATCAATTTAATTCACTTAAAATTTTGACTGAAATACTACACTTCCCAGGATGCCCCAGTGGTGGCGCAGGCAATGCTGAGAAACCACAGGGGCTTTCATAGCATGCAGAACTCATACACTCACACATTCTCACTCTGACACTATCCTCTCACACACACACACACACACACACACACACACCACGACACACACACCACCGCAAAAGGAGCTCGGATTGCAGTCTTGCTTGAGCTCATTCAGACTCAGTTTAATCTCCTATGCGATTGTCGGACGCTCATTCTGAAACACTCCGGCTGTGCGTCTCCAGACACACCCGCACACACACACGCACACTCACTCAGACACATGCACACATACACACACACACACACACACACACACACACACAGAGGCTCGTCAGCTGTGCCGAGGGAGAGAGCAAAGGAGAGAGAGGAGAGCTAGAGAGAGGAAGCCAGTCAGCAGCTGCAGTGAAGGAGAGACTACAGTGAAAGACGGAGAGGGAGTATGTGTGAGTGAGCTAGACTGAGAGCGAGAGGAAAAGGAAGCGGATCTGAACTGAGGTAGCAGAGTGTGTTGCCGCTCTCAGATGGATTTGTAACGTTGGCGCCTGTCCCTGTGCTCGGGCTCATCCCCCTACCACAGACACACACACACACACACACACACACACACACACGAGCAAGTGCATCGCCGGGCAGGCAGTATGCAGAGTGGAGGCTCCGCAGCGCCTGGACGCTTCAACTGCCAGGTAAGAGCAGGAGATGGAGGAGGATGGAGAGGAGAGGAGAGGGGGAATGGAGGATGGGGATGAAAGAGTAACAGAGAGAATGGAGTAAAGAGGATGGCAGGCTGGGAGTTGAGGGGTACTGTAACAGTCACGTGCCATTTCTCAAGGACAGGAGTGTGTGTTTGTGTGTGTGTGTGTGTGTGTGTGTGTGAGAGTGAGAGAGAGAGATGTGTGTTGTGTTATTGTTTGTTTACCAAGTGCATTTGTCCGTTTATTATTTCGGTGCTTTTTTATTTAAATGCTTTGGAATTAGCTAGCGCAGGGGGATAGTGGTGTTGTCAGCATGTCTGGCTTATTTGCCAATCTGGTGTCTTCATTTTGTTTTGCCAGTTTCTGAATGTGAGTGATTCACAGTACGACTTGTGTGCTTATGGTAATTTACAGTATCTCCTTATTGTGAAACCTAATATAAGGGAGGCATTGGAAGAGATGGATGTATCGATAGTGAATTGGATTTGTCCCATTCTCTCTGTTTTCCGTCTCTCCCCTTTCTTCTTTTCTCTCTATCTCAACCTCTCTCTTTCTCTTGCTTTCATCCCTCTCCCACACTCAATCTATCTCCATCAAGCTTTAAAGAGGGCCTAGAGTGGGACAAAAGAATTTCCTTACTGACCTGTTCAGACCATTGATCTTTCATCACGTTGTGTGGAGAGGCATACTGAGTTGGTACTCTTGTTATGTTGTATGTAGTCTCTTCTTTGCGTTAAGTACAGGCGGAACTGTCTGCACTGGTACATTCAGTGTTTTTTGCACCAGTGTATTGATCAAAGCTAAATATACATTGCTTCGCCTGTGCATATAATTGATCACACACACACACATACACACACACACACACACACATACACATGAACAGAAGTGTGTGTGTAATCCAGTAATCCAGTGGTCTGTCATGTGTGTATGATGTGCTGTGGCAGTGGGGAGAGGAGATGCTGATGCTGATCCTGCCATTGCCATAGTAACCACTGCCATCTGTAGGGATCAGTCCCTCCTCTCTCAACCAATCAGCTACCTCTGACATTCCTCTGATAATCCCCCCCCACCCCCACCCACCCGCCTCTTGCTGCTCAGGCTATACAGCACAAGCACTCTTAGCATGTTCTCTCTCTCTCTCTCTCTCTCTCCCTCCCTCCCTCCTCCCTACACGTGCAGTAGTACTCATTTAAAGGCAGATGAAAGGACATGCATATGTAAAGACAGACATGTCCACGTGGCAGCATGTTTCTGCTGAGCTGCCACCATGTCGTGCTGGGTATGTTTTTGCTCTCTACACGATATGGTGGCCTCACTGACAGTGTTTCTCTCTCTCTCTCTCTCTCTCTCACTCTCTCATTCTCTCTGTCTCTTTCAGTGTCTATCTATCTATCTATCTATCTTTCCCTTTTTTTTCTGGTTGTGCGTGGTTAGCCCTGTGCATTTTTCTCCATAGTTGCCTGAATGTCTGAGGCTAGACAGCAATCAGGAAGAGGAGATCTGGGTCACAATAATGTATCCTGATTCCTGGAAAGTGGCGATTCATCCTCCATAGGTTCCAGGAGATTGATGTGTGTGTGTGTGTGTGTGTGTGTGTGTGTGTGTGTGTGTATTTTGTGCTGAGCATGCCAGTATGCAAACTCAGTGAGAAGTATTCTATTTCACCATAAGGATACTGCACATGAATGAATCCCAAGAGTTATAGAATATTGGAAAGGTTCAAGGCCTCAGCTGGCAAACATGTACCAAAGCAGGGCCAAATCCTCTCCAGAGCTGACTTCCTCCTCAGTGAGGATGCACACATCAGACATTTGCTTTGCAGAAGAACCTACAGTACCTGTGCTCTCAACCTGTCTCTATCCTTTCCCAAAATGCAGTGCACTGAAGAGCTCTGTCCTCATGAACACCCAGGCCCTCTGAACAGGATGTGGCAGTATGCAGAGGAGGGTGCTATCACAAGCTATCAGTATCCTGCTCACACTGATTGGCTCTGGACATCACGGCTCAGTAAATGCGCTGCGCTGCAGTAGCATGGAAATTCAATATGTTTGGGAAAGAAATACTTTCCATCTGAAACATCCTAATGGACATCTGGACAGATGGACTCACTAAAAGCATAGATATGTATGTACTGTACATTTGATGTAACTGGATGTGAGTGCTGAGCTGGCCCAGATTTGAACTGACATAAAGGTCTCACATATAATTTTTTGTACTAGTTTCCAGGATAAGGATTATGTATGCTTTGATTTTGAACTTGCCATGGCAAAATCTCTATTCAAATCCTATATAGCTAAGGGAAGGCTTAGCACGTCTGTTTTAAATATTTCTAATTCTGAAGTGAGTTCATCCTCTTGTTGGTTGACTTGCTTTAGTCTCTCTGAAGACAAAATACCGTTGAGGACAAAGATCTTCTGTTAGTTGAAGCTTTTCTCTTCGTTGTTTTGCCTGCACCATCAAGGTTTAGCAGTGTATTTGTGCCATTGATCTCACTTCACACAATGGATAGAATATCAATATCTCTAAGCTTGTGAGTGTTTACCATATAAAGCACCGACGTAATAAGAAAAAAAAACATCTCTCTGATTGCATACGTGTAGTGCAGGGAGGTGATTCACATTGTTTTTAGAATGTCCCTCATGTGGTTATCTGACATGGTCGCGTGGGCACTTGCACATTAGCATACTTGATCTATCGTAGAGAATCAGTGGCCACACACTTAACCTTAAAGACACTAACATCCAATCCAAGTGAATGGTCAAGAAATAGTTTATGTGTGAACGTTATTGATATTAACGAGAACAATATGTTATAGTTATCATTCTTGGTGTAAAGTGCTTCACATTTGAAAACAATGGAACAAGATATGACCGCCGCTCAGTCCTGCATATTCTCTCTTCAAAAATAAATCATGCTAGTCAGTTTGTCTCCATCTCCTACTCCAACCCCTACTTTCTGTATGTAAAAATGAGTGTGTGTAGTAGGCTATATGTTTGTTTTGGTGTATACTGTATGTGTGCTACTCTGTCACGCACACACACACACACACACACACACACACACACACACACACACACACACACACACACACACACACAGAGAAGCATACATATACACAAAAACTAACACATCCTATGATCACACTCATTTACATACACAAAAGTAGGGGATGGAGTAGGAGATGGAGACAAATTGACAAGTGTGATTATTTGTGTGGAGGGAATGAGGACTGGGCTGCGGTCATATGTTGTACTGCTCTGCGGTACATCTAGTGTACACTATGCTTTGTAGAGCTTTCCAACCTGCAAGTTGCTCTTTAAAAGAATCTCTAAAAACGTCATAAGACTCTTGCAGTTTATGTTTCTTCCATTTATGGTGAATGGTGATATAACCTTAGCCAGGAACATTTAGGCTTTTTAGCATGCAGTTAATGAGATGAGATTTTAAAGTAAAAAAATTAAATAAACGGGATTGTAGCTCCTGGTTTGCCCATCGGGTCTCCCCAGGGAAACAGATTTAGTGATGGAGATCTCCATAGAAGTGGAGATAAATGCCAGAGGAATGCTGGAGGAATTCTCCACAGGCAGTCTGAAATCTTTGTGGTCAATGCTGCACATATTTCAGTGGGAGGATACTGAAGACAAATGTACAGGTTTCACATGAAAGTGTCTATGTGTGTGTCTGTGTGTGTGGTGAGTGTAGTCCGGAGTGTGACAAAGCGGACAGAAGCCCTGTTGGAATTAAAATATACTTGACAGTACTGTGTTCTTCTAAGTGTACAAGACAAAGTGTTTGACAGAAAAGGTAACCAGGCAGGATGGAAGGGTCGTGTAGGGTCGTATAAGCTTATTCTGTCCAACTCACGTACAGTACATACAACAGCTAGTAGTGAAAGTAGTGGGATATAAGGAATCATCCTTTTTATGTTACCCTGTTATTAATTAAATTTTCTGCTATGCTTGTTTAAAAATCATTATGTCGATGTTGTCAGCTTTTACACTAGCCAGATATTTTTGTTTCCTTTAAATGTTCATTTTTGGACAGGATTCTGTTATGATGGCTCCTCTGGCTCAGAATCATGTTTTTGTCTTTGACAAAGCTTTGTAGCCACACATCACATCTGAGCACGAGTTGAACTGAGGATAACTGCGCCAAGGCTGTTCTGTGAGTCGTGAGAGTCACTGATGGCCTGGGAGAACAAACAGCACAGAGAGAGAGAGAGAGAGAGAGAGAGAGAGACCTTCACATAAACACATACTCAGACACACATGGGAAAAGAGAGATAGAAACAGAGAGACACCTTCATGCACAGAGAGACAGAGAGTGGCTCTCAAGGCTCTGAGTTAGTACATTCTATAGTACATTCGGGGTGCTGGGGGGGGGGGGGGGGGTAAAGGGGAGGAAGAAGATGTCAAAGAGATGCCTGCTCTAGAGCTGTGTGTGTGTGTGTGTGTGTTCCCAGATTAGCATTGAGAGCAGATATCTTCATTGATTTTAGATTTCAGTTTGGTGGATGGTGTGATCTGAGTGATCTCGGCTTCACTGTATATGAGAACTACCCTCAATGACCCTCAGAGAATAAAAGGTTGAATGAACGAATGAATGAGTACTCTCTGTGTATGTGTGTGTGAGTGTAAGTGTGTATTTGTGCTCGTCAATTTGTGCGTGCATGCGTGCCAAAAATTTCCCTCCATTCCTTGCGTTGCCACATCTACACAGACATAGCTGTTGTGCTGATGTAGAGTTGATGTAGAGAAGATATGATGGAGGAAAGAAGACTAATGGAAGAGTGATAGGTAGCAGGAATCTGATGTGAGACATATACCCTTCTGATGTGTTTGATCTGAAGTACTTGTGTACGCAATGCTCAACCCAACCCAATACTTTGAGTACTGTCCAATGGGCATGCTAATAAAGCTTCATTTGAATTTGAGGAGAGATCTTTGTGCCAGAGGGAGTGCATATCTGCCAGGCTCGCTGGTCTTTAGTATTGATTTGAATGAGTCATTTGGCCTGTGCTTTTGGAAGTGGGTTAAGCTGTTCTGTATGTGTGCATCCGGTACAGGCAGGGAGCTTTTGGGCCTGTCATGTGTGATGTTGCTGGGGGTGGGTGCAGGCTGATGAGATGTGAGGGGCAGGTGACATGGTGACATGGTGACATGGACAAGCTCACCGCTGAGGGTGAGGAGAGGAGACGCTGTCTGTCAAGGAGGGCCAAACCTAGACGGCAGTCATTTCCTTAGCAAGCCCGTTAGCATTGGTCTTTAGCAGACTGTTTAGCTGTTCTTACATGCAATTGGTGTCCACTCTGTGTATGAGAGTGTCAAAATAGCTGCCATTGATTTAATACCTCTGCACAAATAGATCTCTATGTTTGAAATGGTTGGTGTGAGTGTGTGTGCATGAATGAGTATGTCTGTGTGTGTGTGTGTTTGTGTGTCCCTGAATGTGCAAACCTGGATGAAGCCACACGTGTTCTGTATGTGTACTGAAATGTGTCAACCTTCTGTCAACCTCTCATCAAGTGGTAGGCCCACCTAAACATTGCACAGCAATCTAAATCAAGCATTAGTTTGTGTAATGAGCAGTATCTAAGAAGCATGGCATGCACACACAGCATGACAGTAGCAGACTTAACATCCACTCTTGCGCAGGTCACAGGAAGGAAGCGGTGGCTGTGTTTTGGTTTGGATGAAGCTGTGCAGATGTGCTGTGATGTATAAGGCATCAAAGATGGAGGGAGTGGTGGAGGCTGTGCAGATGTGCTGGGATGTATAGAAGGCATTAAAGATGGAGGGAGTGGTGGAGGCTGTGCAGATGTGCTGTAATGTATAGAAAGTATTAAAGATGGAGGGAGTGGTGGAGGATGTACAGATGTGCTGCGATGTATAGAGGGCATTAAAGATGGAGGGAGTGGTGGAGGTGGGATGGAGGTCAGCCAGAGGGAGAGCCATGTGAAGAGGAGGCCAGTGCAGCTCCTCCCACTCATGCACCAGCCTGGTGTGAGATGAGCGCTCTCTCTCTCTCTCTCTCTCTCTCTCTCTCTCTCTCTCTCTCTCTCTCTCTCTCTCTCTCTCTCTCTCTCTCTCTCTCACACACACACACACACACTCACACACACTCACACACACCCTCGTATGTTCTGTCTCCCTCTCTATCTCTCTCTCCCTCAGCCTCTCCTATAGCATGTGCATGGTGGTGTATAGGCAGTCTCCCACCCTCCCTCTTACTCTCTAGGGAGGCAACCTCTCTCTCTCTCCCTCTCACACCCACCCACACGTCTTTCTTCATGAGAAATGCATAGCATTTTCAGCATCCTCCTCTCCTCTCCCTCCATCCCTCCTTCCCTGTCATGTCTTTTTCTCTCTCCACTTCAGCTCATTGTGTCTTTCTCCCTCACTCACACACAAAC